>NW_017100082.1:418254-488016 GCF_001412225.1 Nicrophorus vespilloides | reverse complement strand
TTAATTGCAGTCATTATTCATTTAATTAATATCTAGAAAATTAAGGAATTTTTTAGTTCAATAAAATATGATCTTGAACTCAAACTTCATTTACCTAGTAAACTAAATCGTGTAAACTTTTAATTACAAACATTGTTATCTTAGTAAATGACATTATTAGAATATCATTCAGAAATTATAGAAATTTCTATTTTCAGTAGTTTCCGTTACTTAATAAACCGAATAATTTAAACTGATAATTGAAAAATTGTAGTTTTTTTATGTATTTCTACAATTTTATTACTTAATTTAATCGTGTGAATGATTTTAATAACAAAAAAGAAACGTTTCCTTGTAACAAATAAGTGTTTGAATATTTACAAAATTAACAAGTTTTTTTTTGGAAGACCCAAAAAGATTGTACAAATTTTTGAATATTCAACAAAGTGTAATGTTTTAAACTAATTTCTATTTTCAATAAAGTTTCAGTTAGAATAATTTAAACCATAAATTTAAAAAAAAAAAGTAGTTTTTCAATGTATTTTTAGAATTAATTACTTAATCTAATCGTGTGAATTGTTTTAATAACCAAGAAATTAAAAAGTTTCCTAGTAACAAATAAGTCTTTGAATATTTACAAAATTATCAAGTTTTTTTGGTTTAATAAACCAAAAATATTAAACTAAACTTAGATTAATCAATAAATATGTGATGTTTTAAAATAATTTCTATTGTTTCATTGTATTTCTAAACTTAATTACTTAATCTAATCGTGTGAATTGTTTTAATAACAAAAAAGAAACGTTTCCTAGTAACAATTATAATTTTTTTTTTGATTAATAAAAAAACAAAAATATTTAACTAAATTTAGAGTAATCATAAATGTGTAATGTTTCAAAGTAATTTCTATTTTCAATAAAGTTTCAACTACTTAATTAATCGAATAAATTAAATTAAAAATTGAAAATTGAAATATTGTATTTTTTCAATGTATTTTTACAATTCATTAATTAATCTAATCGTGTGAATTGATTTAATAACCAAAAAAAAAACTTTTCCTGGTAGCAAATAAGTTTTTGAATATTTATAAAATTATCACGTGTATTTCTTGAATAACTAAATTCAATTTTAGGTAAAAATCTATGCAACTATTGGTTAAGTAATATATATTTCGTAATCAAGTCCTAATTAATTAAATTAATGAACCTACTCAAAATCGTAAATACATTTCTTCATTAAATCAATCTTTAATTATTTGATAATTTTAACTGTGGAAACTTTTGAATAACAAAAACCATCAATAAATTATACAAAATCTAGTATATTTTTTAATGTTGAAATGAATCTTCGATTTTTACGTTGTAAACAGTTTTTATATCATTTCAAATTGATTATCAAAATAAATCTTTGTTTATGTATAAAATGTAAACAATTTGAATCAAGAACAAAACGTACTTCGTTCTAAGAAATAATGATTTCCATGAATAAATTGAACGATTTCGCAATGATTCATTTCGTATGCACCGAGGCAAGTGCATCATTAAACATTGATCGCTGTGCAAACATGTCTATTCGCAAAAGCTGCGAGAAGGAAAAAAAGCTATAATAAGTGTGGACAATTAACAATAATTTATCAATTCCCCTCATCAATTCGTGGAGCCGCAGTAGCTCTTTCTCTGTCCCAAAATGTTGCGTCGTTCGTTTGGACACCGAACGTAATGCACGTCTGTATGAGCAGTATGAGTGCGTATGCCAATTTACAAGGATAGAATAATCCGCGCGCCGTATGGCTTCTCCTCATCTTCCGGGTCGCTGGAAGTGGTGGTCCTAGGTGGCAGGATCCGATCAGTTTCGCTGCTCGAGGTAGGGAGGATTTTCTTTGGTATAAATGTGTAAACGGCGTTTCACTATCAGTTGCACGACTCAACTACGTACGTACATACACTTACATACTTGTACATATAAATATATACATACGTACGTACATGGGCATCATATAACATGTGTTACATATGATGAGTTTTAGTATCACTTCCGAATCCAAGCGCGTAAAGCAAATCGTTCAATTGACCACCGCACGTTTGTCCACATACACACACGGTTAACGTGAGGATGATACAACCTTTTGCTAATTGACTAATTGACTGAAGTGCGTTCGGAGAACTTTCAAACAAAACCAAAGAAACTACCAAAGACAACAACTCGTTCAAAGTGTTCAGTGTTTGATATTTTTTGTGTAATTCCAACTCGAACCAAAAGGTAAGAATGCAATAGACTAATCAACACTTACTTAGAAAAAAAAACCTGTTTCAAGAGTATTAAAAACCAATTTGCAGTAACCATTCGAATTTTATGTTCAAAATAAGAATAACTTTCCTTTTATTGTCTTACTTTATGAAAAATATACCTAAAAAAAGTTGTATATTTATGAAAAATTCCTTCAAAAATAATGGAATTATGTTACAAAATTATTGGGATATTTCGCATGAAAAATCAACAAAATATTTTAGAGTTTAAAACTGTGCTTAATAACAAACATTTTTTTAAAATTTTAAATTGTTTTTTTTGTACGTTTTATGTTACTAGTATACATCATACATAAATATGTAAATCTTTGTAAAAATAAAATGTATTATGTAGTGAAAAATTGATAATTTCGAACATTTTTAACCAATTTATAGTAATTTTTGTTATCTTAGCTGGAAGAAATAAAAAGTACAATTTGTATTGAATTTGAAATTTTAACGGAATTTTTTTTGTTTAATGAAACTGATTTTTTCTAATGATAATAACAAATTGATAATTAGTAAAATTTTGTACTAAAAACAATATTTTAATTAGTTCATTAACTAAAAATCAATGAAAATATAAAGATTGTTTGATAATTATTTTAACAAAAACAAATTTATACAAGAATGAATAAAACATCAAGAAACTTGCATAAATTTGTTTAAAATATGAAAATGTTGGGTCAAAAGAAGTTAAAAAATGTTGAATATCAAGAATAAAAAGGTTTAAGAAAAATACAAGTAAATATAATTAATGTTGTGACAACGCGAAAAAGGATTGTCATGTATATAAATAAATCAGTTTATTCGAATACAGGAAAATTTCGTTTTAAGCAAGCAATAAAAGCGAATCAATTAAAAACATACGAATGAATGAGCATCATCAATCAAGTGCGGCTTACCATGATGAGAAAACGGCAATAAAACTAAACTTTATTACTTTTTTTTTCAGGAAAGACCGCACGAAATAATTAACGAAATTTATTGTTTTTCTTTTTGTCTTATTTACTTTGACACAAAATTTAATAACGATTACACAATTATCTACGTCGCTTGGTGCGAAATGTTTTGTAAATAGTGCTGATAATAGTAATAATTATCAATTTAAAAAAGAAAAAAAAATACGATTAGTTTTTAAATATTAAATAAAATATCTTAAGAAACTATTGACGTACATATTACTTGATTGTAACGCATAAAACATTGTACGCAATGAACTGCAATACATTATTTTTTTTTTAAATTTGACTTACTGACTGAACAATAACAATTTCTGCTATCTTTTCGTGAGTGTACTGTTTCACTTTTTAGAACCAATTAAAACCAAATTTATGGCAATGTTTAACTTGTTTTCTTTACTTATCAGTTCGACATGAATGCAGTTAAATATATAAGTTATTGTTTCTTATCGAAACAAAAAAACACGTTCAAGTTAATAATCGGTACTTTTTTTTGTTCTACTAAAATCAATGATGCGAATTGTAATGATTATGCAAGAAATTATTATTGATTATTGAATTGAATTGCGAAACGACATAGATAAGTTTTCAGACTGTAAATGTGTTAAATAAAAGTGTTTAGAAAATAACAAAACGTAATCTTTATTAACTATTAAAGTGTCGGAAAGGTCAAAACTCATTGGAATTAAATGTAAATGCGTTTAATTTTATCAAACATTCAAGAATTTGCGATTTAAAGAATATATTTTTTTAATTTTATTCACATTCTGTTCATCATTAAATAGATAATCTTTCCTGCTGGATAGTTACCATTGCGATGATTCGATTTTTATAATTTGTTGGTTAGCTGTCTTCTTGTAGCTTAACTTCAGTAGTATATTGATGCTCTGCGATTCCACTATTTCCTTTGACTGTGAATATGTTGCTATCCTTAATACTGTCATTGTCCATCGACTTGGCTGAAGGTCCATATGTTGAACCTCATTAATTTGACTGTCCATTTGTGATGAACGATGGACCTATTGCTGCAAGCACCGAGAGGGCTCACAAAGGGCCTGGCTTGACCAGGATTCGAACCTGCGCCCACTCGCTCACACACACTTAACCATTCGGCTATTAGTCGCCCTCAAAGAATATATACAAAGTAAATAAGATCTATTTCACAAATTCATTATTATTCCATATTAAAACAAACAGAAAATAAGAATAATTCGCAACAATTACCTAAAAAAGTTATAATCTTAGTGGATTCAAAAGTCCAAAACCTTTATCGTTTATGCAAATTGTTTAAACAAAACATAAATTTGCCACGACCCGACGAGATTACATGAACTTCAGCACATTCCAGTTCTTAGAATTACTTGTAAAACTTTCATGAAAAACAAAACGCGTACCAAAACCGGACAAATCGAGAATATATGTGTTTCAATTAAAAGTTAGTTTATTTCGAAATTTTCGAACCGTACTATAGTGAATCCGGACTGATCAAATCCGCATTAAACGATTTCAAAACAGAATCATTTTTTCATCATAAAATTAATGTTCACAATGAATATTGTAAACATATTTTTTATTTTTTTTTGATTGAGGCTTACATTGAAATGTATGATTTATGATTGCGTTTCTCGTTAACTGCACGCGTTTCATTCTCGTGGTGTCCGTTTAATTTGTCGAATATGAAAATGGAGCGGAATAATGAATAGTTTTCCTTGGCATTGTATTACATGCGTTTCGAAGGATACGTATACAAGTTATAATAGCCAATAACAAACGTGAAATGTCCTTAACACGAAAAACTATTTCCTTAAAATATCTACGAAATAAGTAAACAACATTTTTATTGTTCTTCCTTAATATAAAAAAAAACCTAATTATATTTTGATTCACTTTATTGATATACAGTGGAACCTTCCGTTCCAAAATTTCCGGATTTTTACTCGTAAAGTGAAACATATTCAAAAATACACAAGTCTTAAAAATGATGTAGCAAGCGCGCAATCCGAGATTTCTCTTCCCATCGTCACTCGTTATGCGAAACGTCGCTCGTTAAGCAAGTAATTTTTCTTACAATTCATTTTGCTCATTATCCATTATTTTCTTTGTTATCGATCAAACGTTTTCTGGTTCAAGAAACTTATCTTAATAAAAAATTATACTTATCTTCAAGTTATTTGTACATTCCAGTACATTACTTCTCATTTAACAATAGGATTTACTACTTGACGATATCAGATAATATTAATATAAATGAAATAAATAACAAATCCAACCTTCGATTTAAATCATTGAGTTTTTTTTTCTAAAATCCAAATCATTAATGTTATTTTTACATGTAAATATTTCCTACTTAAACAATGCTAAATATATTCTTTAATTTCTTCAATCAGTTTTAAATATATCAATGTTTTTAACACAAGTTTTTTTATTGTTATCAATTTAACTTTGTTTCATATTTTTTTTTATTTTCACATGATTGAATTAAGTCTACGTGACTCATTTTCATGAAAAGTTGAATTCCTTCAATGTTGTATATACACTTAATTTTGAATTGTAAATATTTTTCTATTTAATAATATGTTAAACTTTATCAAAAACACTAACAAATGTTTATAAGATTTATACATTTTTTTATTTTCAAATTTTTAATAAGAAAATTCAAAAATTCTACAAATTACTTTCATTTTTCAAAATATTTCGTTAATTTCAAATGTTTTTATTGTAGTTTCTCATTGAGTTAGTTTTAATAAGAAAAATTGAATTCCATCAATCCAAATAATAAAAGTAATATAGTTGCAAATATTTCCGATTTTTACAATGTTAAATTTATTTTACAACTTATTTTAGTAACATTCTTAAAAAATTGCTCAATATTTGAAATTCTATAAATATTTCGTTATATTTTGTAATTTTTTATTGAATTATTTCAGTATTTAAATAAGAAAAATCGATTTAGATAAATCCAAAGCAAAAAATTGATTTTTAGTAAAAATTTCCTATTTAAACAATTTTTCAAAATACATTGAAATCATTCGAATATTTACCACGATTTTCATTCATTTCTCAAAACAATTAGTACTGTTTTGTGTTATTACAATAAGTATGTTTTTTTTAATGATTCATACATTCTTAATCTATTTGGAATACATCGCTTTTTGTTTGTTATTGCAACAGTTTTATTGTTATCAAAGTAACTTTGTTTCGCGTTTTTTATTGTTTTTCAAGTGACTTAATTAGGTCTAGATGACTCATTATTTCATGATTTCATTTCAAACCAAACAAAATGATTGATTCATCGATTCGATCAAATATCGCAACGCACTCATTGTTTTCACTATTCAAATCCCAAACGATGATTAAACGAATCCGGTAAATGAACTTTCTATTACGAACCATAAATAGATCGAGGATAAAAATAGTTTTCGATTTACAACACACATTACAACTTTTTTTATTCTCACATCCACGCTTCAATTCATTTTCAATATTTCTCACCCAAATTTCATACAATAATTAATATTAGTTAATTTATTAAATTTCCAAATTCTCTATCTCTAAGTTATATAACTTATTTAGAGAAGTTGACTATTGTTTATCGATATTATCCAAGAAAATGAATCGTAGCGCACCGCAGTTCCCAGACCAGTATTATATAACAAACGGGCATTTCGCAACACGTCTAACATAGTGAACCGTATCTGCAGGAGCCGTTGCGTAACGCTTCTCTCTGCAAGACGAACGTTTTGTGTGCCGAAGCCAATGATCATAGTTTTTGTTTGTCTGTATTAAAGCTGCAATGGAAAAGTGTCTCATAGTAAATGATATGGCAATGCCTGAATGTGTTGACTTTCTTGTAATGTGAAAGCAAGTGCACTAAATAGACGCCTGTTGCTGCAACAAAACTGGAATAGTTCATCACCGTGTGTCTCTATTATTATTATTACTTCACGTGCGCTTTCAATTGAATTCGCCTGACATAATCGCATTTTAATAATTATTGCTTTTTTATATATAATCAACAACATCATTTTATTACTTTTTTCTTTTTCATTTTGTTTTGTCGCAGTTGTCGCAATTATTTCATTAGCATCAGAAGTAAACAAATCAAATCTCGCAATAAACATTGTTCTGCGAGCAATTATAATGTAATTTTGAAGGAGGAAGAGCAATGGGAAAATGTGTGTTATGCGACGAATTCTTCGCGTCGCACGACTACCAACCGTGAAGAGTATTTAAACTATCCCCTTGGAAATTCGATAAACAACATACGTAACAATCATTATACAAGAAACGTTCGCAATTTGCAAATACGCATTTATTCTCATTATAAATGTTGTTTATGTTGTTTCTTATAAGAATTATCATTGTTCTACAAGAACAATAAAAATTTTCAATAGCTGTATATTCAAAATTACTAAATTTGTTGTTTTACAAACAACAAGAACGACAAAATGTTAAAATTATAAACAAAATTTGGAAACAAAAGTAAAATCAATCACAAATTGTATATGAAACTTTTCTTTATAATTATTAAGAAAATAATCAAAGGAATTCAACTAATTTAGTAGTTAATTGTAAAAATTATTGTTGTGTTGACAAATTATTTGACTGTTGACATTCAATACATTTTTTGACAGTTGACATTTGACTAATTATTGTTAGTTTATTATAATTATTGTAAAAATTATTTCAATAACATTGTTTTACACATAAAAACAAACAACAAAAGTAACTACTAAACTAAGTTATGTTTATTATTCCAAATTTAAGAAAAAAAAAAATAACATTTTATTGATATTGTAGTTGAATTAACAAATTAATTATTTGACATTTGTCATAAAACAAATTATTTGATTGTTGACATTCAATAATTTTTTTGACATTTGACATTTAACTAATTATGTCGTTAATTATCACAATTACTTTAGAAGTTACTTCAGTATATTAATTATAACAATTATTTCAATAATATTGTTTTACACATAAAATTAAACAAAAAAAAGTAACTACTAAATTAAATTATGTATATTATTAGAAATTTAGAAATACAAATTTCTGAAATTGTATTGAAATATTTCGATTTTACAAGTATCAATTCAATTTATTTCTTTTATTACAACTGTTGACACTAAAATGAATTAATGACAGTTGACATAAAATACATTTTTGGCAGCAATGAATTATTTGACTGTTGACATTCAATAATTTTGTTGACAGTTGACATTTAGCTAATTATATAGTTCATTATAAAAATTAGTTTAGAAGTTAGTTTAGTATAACAATTATTTCAATAATATTGTTTTACATATAAAAACAAATAAAATAAAGTCACTACTAAATTGACAAGTTGACATTTAAATGAATTATTTGACAGTTGACATTAAATAAATTATTTGACAATTGACAATCAACAAATTATTTGACAGTTGACGTTCAACTAATTAAGTAGGTAATTATAACAATTAGTTGAACAAAAAAATAACTACTATATATAGTACGTTTATTTAAGAAAAGTTAAAATTTATAAAAAAATATATTCAAATTAGTCGATTTTGCAATATCTAATTCGTAGAATGGAACTGCCATTTTTTTGTTATTTGTCTCATCATCATTAATTAAAACGAATGCGCGTCTGAGGCGGACTTTCAGCTAAGGTTGCAATTAATTGATGTTACTTGAAGTAATTAACAATTAATTGAATAACAAACACATATACGGACGTGTGACAAAGTTCAAATTGCGCTGTTTCTTCGTCTTCGTTATTTTTTTCTATCCCAATTTTTGCATGATCGAAAATAAAAAATTGTTGTATAATAACGGAGATGAGGAGATAATCTCTTTACTTAGTCTTTAATTGAAGTGCCGGACAATACGCGCGATAAATTTCAATGAACTTTGACAGCCATTTTCGATGAGTCCTCTTTTATATGGTCCGATGCTTAGCCGCAATTTTTTTCAATTGGATTACGTGATACACCTTTTCGGCAACACAATTGGATTAGACGCATTTGGAATGTACCGTTTATTATAGTATAAGAAAGTAACATCTTTATCAAAGTCATATACTAAAATATTTGAAAATTTAGATTTTGTTAATAACAAACAAACTCAATCAATTATTTTACAGTTGACACTCAATAAATGATCTGACAGTTGTTCTTTTTTTTAACATCCACACCCTCCAATTAGCTTGTGTTGAGCTCAATTTTGCCAGATATCTGACAGTTGACACTGAACAAACTATATGACAGTTGACACACACAACTATAATTTGAAAGTTGACAGTCAATAAATTATTTGACAGATGACAATCACCAAATTATTTGACAGATGACATTCACCAAATTATTTCACAATTACATAATATGACACATTAAAATACAATGAAATTTTTAAGTAAATCTAATAAATTGAAACGTTACAGTCATTACATACAGTTACAATCATTAAATCATTTAACCAATAGATTCTTCATCTGGTACAATTTTAAGATCCTTGTGTATCCTTTTTGTCTGATTAATACCAAGGAACGACAATGGTTCTTCGAACTTTTTTTCACATATATAATAAACGTGACATATTAATTCTGATACTCCATCTATTTCACAATGTCTGAACTAAAAATAGCACATTATATCACCTTTCTTAGAATATTTTTTTTTTAATCCAATATTTCGGTTTCTTTATTTAATTACGAGTTTTTGCATATTAAAAATTGGCTATAAATTTATAAAAATCAAACGATTAATAATTTGAGTTCAATTGTATATGTTTTTCGATATTTTGCATAATGGGTTATATTATTTTGAAAGTGACAAGCTTATTTTGACACGCCATCTATTTGATCATTCTTAAATAAAATCAATGTTACAATTACAAAATGTAACAATTTCTTACAAAAACCATATGCAAACATGTTCAATTATTGTCTACTGTGTATAGTAATCATATCTGCGGAAAACAGTAGATATTAATACACATTTGAGACAGTGAGGAATTCAACCTCGAGTGTATGCAAAGAATTAACGCAACAGATTAAGTGTCGGATAATGGCGATGCTTATCTATTTGCAATACAAATCTTACTCTATGGAGGATGGCCTCGAGAAATTTAAACAAAATACCTATGTTTATGATACCAGTATATTTGTACAATGATCGAAACGTCAGTCAGAACCTTCGAAAAAAAAAAATCAATTTCGAGTCGAATCAAGTTCACCTTCGATTCGTGACTTCAAAGATGCAATTAGTTGCCTTTTCTGAAATATCCAATTTAAGGTTTTACATACATCCATATATAGAATTTACCAAATTTGGTTTATTAAAGGAAGAATAAATATTTCAGTGTTTGTTATATTTGAAAACAAATTATTTCCTAAAAGATTTATTAAAAAAAAATACAATTCAAAGAATGTTAATAAATTTAATATTTTTTTATGTAAATTAAGGTCATTTTTATCCTTGCATTATGTAAGAATGTTTTTAAAAAAACTTTTATTAGATTTTTGTTCTTAAAGTTACAAAAATGTAAAAATAATTGTTATAGTTGATGAGTAAACAATAGTAAAGAAATATTAATGTAAAATTAATAATGTTTTACTAACTTATTGAAATCTTATTAAAAATAGAAGTTTAGAGGTAAAAAATCTTAAAGCTAACAACATTTTTCCTACTAAGAAAATGATATTTAAATTAAGAAGTTTATAAGTAAATAATCTTAAAACTAATAATGTTTTTTCAAAACAAGAAAATGATTTTGAAGGTGCAAGTTTACAAGTGAAACTAACAATGATTTTCCTAATAAGAAAATGATATTGGAAGTAGATGTTTACAAATAAATAATTTTAAATAAATATAAACTTAAAACTTCTTCCAAACATAAAAATGATACTTGCAGAAGAAGTTTACAAGTAAAGAATTGTAAAGAAATATTAACATAAAAGTTGTACCAAGAAATTGCTACTGAAGAAGGTCGGAAAAAGAGAATCAGATTACATAAAAAAAAACTTTTTATGATTTATTGAGTAATTCAACGTGGGTAGCGCCAATGCCATGACCTACGAATAATATAGGAAGCGTTCCAAATTGATCGGAAGCAGAAATCACGACATAAATAACGAACCAGATGTAATTGCGTAACGGCAACGGCTGACCGAGACCTTAATAACAAAAAAAAAAAACAGATTCGACCAAAAATAATTACATAATTACCGTGCGTTAACCTATCAATTACAAACATTTCAATGGAAACCAGCTTTCTAAAAAAAAACACACGCAATTTTCCTGCAAGCGTTAGGAAATTGCATTTCGATCAATTGCATCAAAGTTGTAAACAGTTTTTCGATTTTCTTTGCAAATCGTAATAAAAGTGTTACAGATGCAAATCGACGCAATGAAAAGTTGCATTATTTATAGAGCTGTAACACAATTCAGTAGTTTCATCATAAACAAACACTTAGGAATTTATTTCTCGAAACGTAAACACTTCCTAGGTGTGTAGGCGTGAGCCGACTAAAGGCGTCTATAATCTTATTGTTTTAATTGTTTCCTTCGGCTAATGCGAATTAATTTATACCGTGATTTACTGGGGTGGTTCGCATTAATCTTTATTTTTCTTGCCTCGTATGCAAATGTAAATAGAAACGCTGACTGTACGTATTGAAATAGCTTAGGAAAGGTTATGGTGCAAGGATAATTGCAACTATTCCATCAATGAATATATGTAACATAAGGAATTGTTTTGCGAAGCTGTGCACTATCTAACATAAGTGAATAAATAGAAAATGTGTGTGTTTTTTTGTATATACACAAAACATTCATGAGGATTAACATTATCTGGTATTGTGTTAAATCCACATAGAAAAAAAAACGTTTTTCTACACAATTGAGACGTTTCGCTTATTCTGTTCAAGCTCGTTCCAAGATGTACCTCGGCGAAATGCTATGTCGCTTCTGGAAAAAGCTGGGTATGTATTTGTTCTTTTGATTTTTATGCACAAACTATTGTAGAAAGCACAAATCTTGTTTAGTTGCACTTGTTTTCGTGTGAATTATTTTAGGAAACGCACCAAATGTAATCAAAACATATTCAAATTTAAATCTATATGAAATGCTCTGAAATGATTGTTACCTGTACGTTTTTTCGTGAGATATTTTTAGGAAATAAACCAAATGCAATTTAACTTGAAGAAATAATATAACATAACGTAATTACATTACGTATTATCAATTCCGACTTTATTATTACTTAGAATTAATATAGATATTAATGTTATTTACCAGCACGTGTTTTTGTAAGATAGTTCTAGGAAATGCACCGAATTTGGAAATGTGTCATCTTTTATCATCAACTGTTGAATAAAAACTTATATAAATTTAAATCCAATTAAAATAAATATTAAAAATATTATTAATTCTTGCATTTCTACACGTGTTTTTGTAAAATAATTAATAAAAATTGAACAAATTTGACAAACTTACAATAATAAAAAAAATGTAAAAAAGTAAAAAATTGTATGAATCCAATTAAAATATTTTTTTATCTTTTTGTAAATAAACAAAATAACTTTAATGCATAACTTGAACATTATTTATAGTATTTTTGTAAATATTTCTCTAACATTACTACTATTGTTTGTATTTATATACAATCTGACTATTTTGTAAACAAATATGAATTATTTCAATTTGTTTAGGTTTGAATTGTTTCAATTTTCAGTGAATATAAACAATTCAAAGTTCCGAGTATTTTCTTATCTATTCCACTTATTATTGTTGTATTTTATACAAAATATGAAAATTTGTTTAATTTACTAAAATGCAACATTGTTTTATTTTATTATTTTTAATGAAAGATTATACAAATATTGTTACAAACTTTATATAATATTGAGTGAACTAAAAAGTTTTGAGCGTTTTTCTTTAGTGAGCCATATCTCATGATGTATACGTTGCATCTTGTTATTCTACACTGCGACTTAAAGGCTACATGACGCTTTAAAAAAAGTTCTTTGAAAGTTTTGTATTTAGTGAATCCAGTTGTGTGTTAGAACGTTCCAAACTGGAGGTAAAAAAAAAGAGAAAATTCGATACATTCTTCATCGAGTCACTTATTCCATTGTCCAGGAACTGAAGATTAGCCAGAAAACTGTTTAGAAACATTTGCATTAGGTCTCAAGAAGATGCCTTGATGTATGAGACAAAACGCTCAGAACGTTTTACTTCACCCAATATTATAGATCTAATTTGTTTGTTATATTGAAATTAATTTAATGAAAACATACATACAACATTTATTTTAATATTATGATGACTTTTAAAATTACATCAAAATTATACTTCTGTTTTATTGTACAAAGAACATATACACAAAAATATAAACCAATTTGATAAAACATAATTTATGAATTTATGTTCCTTAACTACTACGCAAATATGTAGTGTGGGTCAAAATGACCCAATGATTAATTATTAAGGTTTTTTTTGTATTGCCTTTATTTTTTTTACAAATATGTTTAGAAAATCGTATTTATTCATGAAACATTTAATTGTAATTAAATTTCCAACTTTTGATATGAGAAAAATTGAAGACAATAAAACCGAATTATTACATAATAATCAAACTGAGCCGTATTTCCTTATATATTTGCAACATGCTTCATGAAAATCATATAAAAATTCAAGAATATTTAAAACCGTTGAAAAATGAAGAAAAACTTACATAATATTTGCATAAATAAGCTACAAAAATAAAAAGACGAAACCTCAAACTGAGCTACATTTCTTAATAGAAAAAAAAGCAATTAAATTTGACAATAATATAGAATTATTACATCATTATCAAAGTGAGTAGTATTTTCTTACATAATTGAATCATGTTAAATGAAAATCATGAAATAAATGCAGTAAAAAGTCAAGAATATTTAAAGGTTTTGAAAAATGAAGAAAAACTTACATAATATTTGCATAAATAAGCTACAAAAACTAAAAGACGAAACCTCAAACTGAGCTACATTTCTTAAAAAAAAAATCAATTAAATTTGACAATAATACAGAATTATTACATCATAATCAAACTGAGTAGTATTTCCTTATATCATTGTACCATTTTACATGGAAATCATGAAATAAATGCAATAAAAAGTCAAGAATATTTAAAGGTTTTGAAAGATGAAGAATAACTTACATAATATTTGCATAAATAAGCTACAAAAACAAAGAATTGAAACCTCAAACTGAGCTACATTTCTTAATAGAAAAAAAGCAATTAAATTTGATAATAATATAGAATTATTACATCATAATCAAACTGAGTAGTATTTCCTTATATCATTGAACCATTTTACATGAAAATCATGAAATAAATGCAGTAAAAAGTCAAGAATATTTAAAGCTATTGAAAAATGAAGAAAAACAAAAATAGAAACCTCAAACTGAGCTACATTTCTTAATAGAAAAAAAAGCAATTACATTTGACAAAAAGCTGTAATAATTCTATAATTACATCATAATCAAACTGAGCCGTATTTCCTTTTATATTTGTACCATTTTACATGAAAATCATGAAATAAATGCAGTAAAAAATCAAGAATATTTAAAGCTGTTGAAAAATGAAGAAAAATAACATAATATTTACATAAATAATCGAGAAAAAACAAAAATAGAAACCTCAAACTAAGCTACATTTCTTGATAGAAAAAGAGCGAGGATAATTGAAAAATATTTTTATCCTTGTAAATAATGCAAATTAAATAACGAGTCTTTCGATTAACAAATCTTTGGCTTAACGAGAAAAATTAATTATAAGAAAAATGACTCGATTAACGAGTGATGTTTCGCATATCGAATGATGATGAGAAGAGAAGAGAACTTGTGTATTTTTGAATATGTTTCACTATACGAGTAAAAATCCGGAAATTTTGGAACGGTTTAAACTCGTTAAGCGAGGTACCACTGTATTTAGAAGTGGTAAAAAATGCAGAAATATTACATAATATAAAAGTTTAAACCTTAAACTGATTGTCAAAACAAAAAAAATAATTGCAAGGATAACTGATATAAGGATAACGTCCCACCAACAATGCAAATCAATTCGAACGTTTTGACCTGCTTACAATATATTATCCGAACGACCTAGAAGGAATCTGAAACAAAAAAAATAATAATAAATTAGAAATAACAAAACGGACATAAATAAAACGTTTGAATCATTTGAAGTACAAGAACAAAAAAAAATAAGTAAAGCCGGAACTGCTGCGATCAAGGATCGCCGGAACTGAGACGCTGCGCCACGATCTAAGGTCAATATAACGAGCGAAGCAAGGTTGCCCCCGACGAAACCGTCTGCGGCTAAATGGAGATATGATTTACGGTCTCCACCTTCGGATTTCACTTTCTTTCCCATTGCCAAGGTCGAGCGTTCGCTCATTAACCGAAAATAAACTACGAGGATTAGAGTTCACTCTACCTGTTTGCTTTTGAGAATTGCAAAAAAGTAGGTCAAATGTTTGATTGTTTATTTGCAAAAATTGAAATCTTAGGTTTTTGCCTATTTTGTTCGTGTTTTATTTGGTGGCCTTAGAGGAAACGCTCGGAGGAAAACGCAAATTGGAGAGAGAAAAAATTGGATGTATCGCAATATCCACTGTTTGTAATTTGCTAGAGGCTGAGGAAAAGCGGTATTGCGCAGGAAGTATGACAACATAAAGGTTTCTTTTTTTTAATAAGATAATTTGTATTTGCGTAATAAATCAACTGCATTTCCATACTTTTCCATGATTTACTAAACGTTGATTAATTTTGGTATCAAGCAATTATTTATGTTAATTGTTGTTGATATTTTATTACTGTGTGATAGAGATTTATACTTAGAAGTAATATCAATCTGTACAAGTAATTGACCTTAAGTATTAAGATATTAAAATTTCCATTATTTATAAAAAACACATCCAAATATTTCCACTTCACACGTTGCAAACAAAATCTCAATAATTCTAATTATAATTGAAAAGATATATTTTTAAATATACATAAAATTATATTGAATAACTCTTTTTAGGAAATATGGTAAATCTGGAAGAGATGATACAAATTCATTCAAATATTCTCCACCACATGATCTTTGAAACCAATTAATAACATTTCAAAAGATGTACTTTTCAATATACAAAAAAAAAATCATAATAACTGATTTAAAAACTGGGTTAAATCTGGAATAATGGATACAAACCCATCAAAATATTGTCCACTCCACGCATTGCTTAACTTTTTTAAACTGATATCTATTAATAATGATTCAAAAGATTCGTTTTTAAAAATACAAAAAAATATATTCACAAATAACTCGTTTAAGGAAATATTTGAAATATGAGGCAGTGAATAAAACTCATCCAGATTCTGTGCACTCTGTACATTGCTTAACTTTCTGCACTCTCAATTGGTCAAAAAAAATCTTAATAATTCTAATTATAAATCAAAAGATACAGTTTTAAATATATAAGAAAAGATATATGGAATAACTCGTTTAAGATAATGTAGTCTACTACACGTATTGCTTAACTTTTTTAAATCTATTAATAATATTTGAAAAGATGTATTTTTCAATATACAAAAAAAAATGAAATTCACAATAACTCATTTAGGAAATTGTGTTAAATCTGGAAGAATGTATACAAACCCATCAAAATATTATCCAATCCACATATTGCTTAACTTTCTTAAACTGAAATTCATTAAGAATAATTCAAAAGAGGTAGTTTTCAGAATACAAAAAAATATTGGCAATAACTCGTTTAAGGAATTGTTTATAATATGAAGCAGTAGATAAAAACCCATCCAAACACTGTGCACTAACTTTCTGTACTCTCAATTGACCATCATAATTCTAATTATATATAAAAAGATATATTTTTATATATACAAAAAAAGTTATTCATAATAACTCGTTTAAGGAAATGTTGTAAATATGACAGAGAAGATACAAATTCATTCAAAAATTGCTTAACTCTTCGAAATCTATTATTAATATTTGAAAAAAATCTACTTTTCAATGCAGAAAAAAAAATCACGATAAGTTGTTTAAGCAAATCTAAGACACTGGTTAAAACCCATCCAAGTACTGTGCACTCTACACATTGCTTAACTTTTTTGTACTAAAATCCATTAACAATGATTCCGAAGATGTAATTTTCTATATACAAAAAGTATAATCACAATGAATTGAAGGAATTGTATTAATACTGTAAAATTGGATAGAAAACCATCCAAATTGCGTCAAATCCACACATTGTTTAACTTTTTTTAACTGAAATCTATTAAGAAAAAATGTAAAGTGTATAAATAACAGAGCTTCATAATAATTCACAAGATGTACTTAATAATATCCAAATTGGAGCTTCACAATAACTCGTATAAGGAATTGCTTTAAACTTGTCTTCAGCCTCGAATCAGTGCGTTGGCTTCAATGAACACCCAGAATGCGACAACTCCAAGTCAATCTTCGATTATTGCATCACAAGAATTCCACCTTATAAGTTTTACTTTTTTCTTAATTTTAATCTATCTAAGATCGACAATGTCTGGACGTTTCAATGCAAACCGTAGGATTGAAATCTAACATTTTAGAAAGAAGTTATTAATATTTAGCCTTGCTGCTAAAAGTCCTCAGGTTATTGGCCTCCCACCAAAAACTTGCTCCAATTTACTTCCCATTGTTAAAAAACAAAAACGAGATGCAACAATTAACAGCGCTGTTAATGAATGTAATTATACTTGCAGTAATTAAACGTATGTTTAAATTGATTACGACGTGCACGAGAAGTTGCATAGAGTAAAACCTTGGAAAAAAGTAAACTTATCGATTAATGGTTTAGACTCGCTGATTAAAGTAGGCGAGGCTAAGCTATTACCTTGAACCTCATTTTCATTCAAACAAACAATTAAGAAAAAAAAATATGACAAAACACACAGGAAATGCCGTTCAATAAAAATGTAGAACGTGACATTTGTAAACTATTTCATCGTAAATTATCTAAACAATAAATAATACATAATAAAATAATTTCTACATTTAATAATTTGTTAAGTACAACTTAAAATTCTTTAACTCATCAGTTTTGTTTTTTTCATTAATCCGTTTTTAATTAAGGTATAATTGTTTTGCATACGTTTCGTAGGTTGCATGCAAATTGTATTCTAATACATTTGCTTACATAAGCAGGTGCTGCCATCTTTCGGAATTCGTTCCAAAGGAGTTGAATTCCAGGAAATCCATAAACGATCAGACGATTTGTTATAATTACTCCTTTTGGTTACGTGTTTCAAACTTAGTAAAATCATCTAATATAATTGATGCATCGCTTTTCTTGTCAAAATTTAATTTATTGTTATATAATAACAGTCTAGCAGCAATAATGCATTTTTTTTTATATAAATTGAAATTTTTTATTGCAGATTTATCTAGTTAAAATTTGATAATTTTCATTGATAGTTAATAAATTAATAAATTAATTAATTAAATATTTAATAGTTGTTTTCATTTGTTAATTTGCAAAGGAGATTGTCAATTATAAAATTGATTTGATTGAATATAAAATTTACATCTTGATGACAACTAGTGTTCTTGAAAATTTTGAATTTGAAACCAATTTTTCAAAAATCATAGCAAATATTACTGCTTTTTATCAATATTTAACTCTGTTACATTGAGGACATGCAAAATAGGACCCACTGCACTACCTTGTGGTAAAATCTAATTTAGTTAAAAGTAGCTTAATTTTATTCTAAAAAGTACAACTAATTACTACTTTTAAGTCTTTTTGAAGTCACATATAAGAAATTCCTGAATTTGAAACCAATTTTTCAAAAATCATAGTAAATATTACTGCTTTTTTCAGTCCTTAACTCTGTTACATTAATAACATACAAAATAGGACCTATTACACTACCTTGTGGTATACCTAATTTATTTAAAAGTAGCCTAATTTTATCTGAAAAATTATTAACTAAATACTACTTTCTTCAGTATTTCAGTCTTTTTGAAGTCACATATAAAAAATTCCTGAATTTGAGACCAATTTTTCAAAAATCATATCAAATATGAATGCCTTTTCCAATCTTTAACTCTGTTACATTGAGGACATAAAAAGAAGGACTCACTACACATCCTTGTGGTATACCTAATTTATGTAAAAGTAGCCTAATTTTATCTTAAAAATTACTAACTAATTACTACTTTTTTCAGTATTTAAGTCTTTTTTAAGTCATATATAAGAAATTCCTGAATTTGAGACCAATTTTTCAAAAATCATAGCAAATATGAATGCCTTTTTTCAGTCTTTAACTCTGTTACATTGAGGACATACAAAATAGGACCAACTACACTACCCTGTGGTAAACCTTATTTAGTTAAATTTAGTAGCCTAATTTTATCTTAAAAAGTACTAACTAATTACTACTTATGTCAGTATTTAAGTCTTTTTGAAGTTACATAAAGGAAATTACTAAATTTGAGACCAATTTTTCAAAAATCATAGCAAATATTACAGTTTTTAACTCTGTTACATTGAGAACATACAAAATAGGACCTACTACACTACCTTGTAGTAAACCTAACTTAGATAAAAGTATTCTAATTTTGTCTTAAATAGTACTAACTAATTACTACTTTTTTCAGTATTTAAGTCTTTTTGAAGGCACATATAAGAAATTCTTGAATTTGAAATCAATTTTTCAAAAATCATAGCAAATATTACTGCTTTTTTCAGTCTTTCACTCTGTAACATTCACAACAATAAAATAACACATACTACACTAGCATGTGGTAAACCTAATTTAGTTAAAAGTATCATAATTTTTGAAGTTACATAGCAGAAATTCCTGAATTTGAGACATATTTTTCAAAAATCAAAGTAAATATTAATGACTTCTTTCAGTCTTTAACTCTGTTATATTGAAGACATACAAAATAGGATCCACTAACAAAATACTACATTTTTTCAGTATTTAAGTCTTTTTGAAGTTACATCGAAGAAATTCCTAAATTTGAAACCAATTTTTTAAAAATCATAGCAAATATGACTACTTTTTTCAGTCTTTCACTCTGTAAAATTGAGAAAATACAAAATAAGACCCACTACTCTACCTTGTGGTAAACCTAATTTAGTTAAAAGTAGCCTAATTTTTAAAGTTACGTAACAGAAATTCCTGAATCTGAGACAAATTTTTCAAAAATCAAAGCAAATAATAAGTACTTTTTTTTAGTCTTTAACTCTGTTACATTTAGGACATACAAAATAGGACCCACTACACTACCTTGTGGTATACCTAATTTATTTTAAAAGTAGCATAAATTACTAACTAATTACTATTTTTTTAAAAAAAAGATATTTCATTGCAATTTTGCAATAAAAACTAATGCAATATCTCCTTATAAAATACATGATGCATAACGTACACAACGTTTTTAATTAGCAGAAACCTTAATTTAAACAGCAACTTATTGAACTAGGCCATAGTCTTAGAGGTCGTTCATTTTTTTCTTATAATCAAATCTAAAACTGTATTTATTTCAACATTATAACAAATTTTTGCCATCAACAACCGAATGTTTTTATAAAATCATAATAAATTCTTGTCATCGTATAAAATTAATAAAATCGAACATCGCATTCTTCTGTAATGGATTAAAACGAAGAAGAAACGAAAACAAACTTTCCAGATTTTCTTTTGTATTTTAATTCTTATTCTATTATGTTCATCTTCCTTCCATCATTTATTCAATTCAATCCTCTCATCGCATTTTTTCTTTTTGTTTATTATTTTCCAATTAAAATTACGCTATTTGTGTTTCTTTTCATATTCTTGTACTTTACTTTTTGTGCAACATCGACCCATTTCGCATAAAGATGAAACTAATTGCAATTAAACGTAATTACAATCAACCGTGATTTTCGACATTGAATGGTTGTTGCTGCGGCATATTCTTGCATAAAATCAGAGACCGAGCAGTGGACGTTTTCTTTTACCTTCCTTCCTACCTCTGCGTATCCTTCTTCGGAGCGGCGATCCTTCGATGCTTTCGTCCTTTTTTTTCGCAACTTGGTGCGCTTGGCAAACTTTGTAAACCTTGTAAATATTTTAATTGTTTTCTTGTGCTCTGTGGTTTTCCGATATTTAACAAAAAAAAAAATAGGAAATTATGAAATTATTTATTCAAGATATTTCCATATAAATTTGAATAAATATCAATTTCAGTCTCTTTAATTTTACTCACATATTTCTGTATTTATATAAAACAAAATCTGGAATATTTCTACTATCAAATAAAGCATCATTACAACTTTTTTTTACACGATTTGCAAATAACACGGTTTTTGACTAGTTTTTTTTACACGGATTGTTCAAGAACAAATTTATCGTGTAAAAATAGTTTTGATTACATTAAAAAAAAACAAATATTAAGAAAGTTTATAAAAGTACTCAAATTTTGTACTCTTATTTGTTATCAATTGTTCAATTCTTTATAAAATTACATAAAAAAAAATACAGAGAAAGTGATCAAACTACATTTGAAGGTTGACGTTTAAAATATCGCATAGCAAATTATGCTTAAATAATAAAATTATCTCGTTCCTACAATGAAATTATTCACATCACATAAACAAATAATATACATATTTTTTTTATAGCGGTTTAACAATGTAAACTCTTATATTTATAATTTTATAACATTAATTAATTGAAGGTTGTTCAAACAGAAACAACCTTAAAATCATCTAAATTTCAATATTTACATTTTAATTAAAAATTTAAATCAATCTACAACTAGATTAGTCACTATCACTTTTGTGCATTTCTTATAAAAAAAAAGAAGTTGTATAAATTGTTCGTTTATTGAATTAATAATACTTGTTTTTTTTTAATTATTTATATTTGTAGTCTAGTTTATTAATTATTCAATTTTTATTATTTGCATTTGAAAATTCTTATTGTAAAATTCACACATTTTTTTATATATTCTTTGATCAGAAGATATTTTCAGTCTATCGATCGATTGATTAATCAAATTTCCTTTATTGATTGCAGCCTAGTTTATTAATTACTCAATTATTATTTATTGAATTTGAAAAATTATTTAATTTTCATTAATAAAATATATATAATTAATACTTAATTCAATTAATATAAAATTTGCATTAATTCTTGAATATTTTTTTTTACTTAAGCCCTAAACTAATATAAGAAATCACAAATATAATTCGTTAATTCGAGATGATTCCTCAAAAACTATTAATTTCTATTAAATTTACCTCAACAATTATGAATTATTTAAATTTGAGCATATCTTTATGAAAATTCATGGAGTTTAGTTTTGGAAAACAAACGAAGACATCAATTTTATAATGCTTCAACAAAAAATTAAATAAGATTCATATAAATGTCAATAAATCAATAATTTATATACAATTTTACTAGTAAATCAATCAAAATTTTATTTTTACTTAGAAAATTATATTAATTATAAAATTTCCCTAGATTTCCCTTTTCCCTAGAAGCCAGTAGAGTTTTCTAAACTTTATTTATATTTGCTCTCTCTCTTAGCCTGAATGTGATCTTTTCAGGTGAGTCTTCTGTCGAGATGCATGCCTAGATATTTGACTTTTGTTGCTTTGCGCAGATTTTGTCCATTAAGTCTTACAGTTGGGCAGGTGTCTTTCTTTAGCGTGAATGTGATATGCACTGATTTCATTTCGTTAACTGCTATTCTAAGCCATTCTTGTAGCTTATCTAAATTTTCCTGTAGATATTCAGATGCTACTGCTGGATTCTCATCTGATGAAAAGATTCTTGTGTCATAGCGAATGTTGCAATCGTAGTATTGTTAGTTTTAGGAATATCTGCCGTGTATAGAAGGTAAAGCAGTGGTTCTAAAACACTTCCCTGCGACACCCCTGATTCTATTGGATATAAATCGGTGTATTCGTCTTCTATTTTTACCTGAAACAATCTATTATCGAGGTATGATTTTATTATTTTAAAATAATAATATGGAAGTTGTTCTTTATTTTGTATAGTAGAGATCTTTTACTTTCCAGATCTTGGTAGATTTTTACATGCTCTATTGTGCAGTGTTCGCAATAAAATCCATTACGAAAGACGTTAAACTTAGAGAATTATATTAGTTATGAAATGAGAATTGAAAATTTTTGCAAATCGATAGATTTAGAGCTTTAATAAAAATATTGAATAACATTCACTAAATATAAAATTTCTAAGTATTCTAACCACATCATTTCATTTTAACAAATTATTAATTTAATTGTTATTTTTCTTAATTTATATGCAATTTTACTACAAAATCTATTAATAAATTACTTAACGTTAAGCTTAGCGAAATGAGCAATTGCAGTATTGCAAATCAGTAAAATGTCATTACGTTTACTCCTGCATATTTTACATACGATAACGTAAATGATCGAGAGATGGAAATACCTTGTTTTAATTTCCAGTCTATTTATAAAACGTATTATAATTTACAAATTTTTTGTTTTCTTGTTTATTATTCCAACGTTGCGTCATGGAACAACTCGGTTTCATTTACACACCTCGTGCTTTACACATCTTTCAATTACACATTTATTCTACGTCATTTCAACTAAATCTCTAGCGTTGATTTTATTATACTCTATTTATAAACTAATTTCCGTTCGATATATTCGTTCCTCATTTACATCGACGTCACGAGATTATTTCTTTTATCGCAATAGAAATCTGTTTACGCAATTATCAAGTTTCTTATTGCCCATTATTATAGAAATTAGTTTTCTCCTAAATGATTATCTCGTATAATCCGGCTTCAATCAGTCCGGATTCACTCTAGTCAAAATAATTGAGTAAAATGAAAATAAATTCTAAACAATTTTTCTATTACTAAAACGATCAATTTTTTCTCTTATTAGTGCGGTATATTTCTATTTTATATATGTCCTAAATTAGTTGGGTTTCAAGCAGTCCGAAATATTGATAAAACCGGACTGTGCAAAGTATTGCTAAACTTTCAATTAGAATATTACTATTTTTTGTAAATTTTACATCAAAATATTGTAAAATTTCACGAAATACAATTTTACAATATTTTGAAGATTATTTGTTTAACGCAATTTAAATCAATTTCCTCCTAAATAAATTATATCAATACCTAACATAATATGGCTTCGATCAGTCCGGATTTAATATAGTCAATTTTGAAAATAATTGTCAAAATAAAAATAAATTATTTTTGCTTAGTAGAACAAAAAATATCGTTTTTTTTTTCTCTTTTTACACTGTTTATTTTTGTTTTATATTTGTCCTCAATTAGTTGGGTTTCAAGCAGTCCGAAATATTGATAACACCGGACTGTGCAAAGAATTGCTGAACTTTCAATTTGAATTTCTCTATTTTTGTAAATTTTACTTCAAAATATTCTAAAATTACATGAAATAAAATTTTGCAATATTTTGAAGATTATTTTGTCATACGATAATTTTTTTAACGCAATTTAAATCAATTTCCTCTTAAATTAGTTATAAAAATACCCCGCATAGTACGGCTTCGATCAGTCCGGATTTGAAAATAATTGTCAAAATAAAAATAAATTATTTTTGTTTAGTTTTTTTTTTCTCTTTTTACACTGTTTATTTTAATTTTATATATGACCTGAATTAGTTGGATTTCAAACAGTCCGAAATATTGATAAAACCGGACTGTGCAAAGCATTTTCAATTAGAATTTCTCTATTTTTGTAAATTTTACTTCAAATTATTGTAAAGTTACATGAAATAAAATTTAGATGAAATATAACGCAATTGAAATCAATTTCCTAATAAAACAATACCTCGCATATTACGGCTTCGATCAGTCCGGATTTACCCGATTTTATTTTCATTTTTTATATGGTCTCGAATAGTCCGCTTTCAAACAGTACGGACTGTGCAAAGCATTGCTGTACTTTCAATTAAAATTTCTTAAACTATTTTAGTTGAAAATATTTTTTTTTTTTTTCAATTCATGTAAATTTATTGCAACGACGTCTTAAGTTTACTTATGTATCGCATAGAATTTTGTTTACATAATTAACAGCCACTTACTTATTGCTATTTAACTAAATTTCATTACTTTCAATTACATTTTCTGAAATAATCATATTTTTTTATTTATATTTCAAAACATTGTAATCTTTACAATTCATTTCATGTAAATTCATTTCATCGACGTCATGAGATTATTCGTTTATCGCACAGAAATTTGCTTACGTAACTATCAACCAATTACGTATTTCCATTTAAATCATTTCCCTTCTAAATTATTTCATTGCTTTCTATTGAAATTTGCTTAAATGTGCTACAATTTTAATACAAAATTGCATTTTATAATATTGCATAAAACATAAATAAAAATATATATTTTGTAGTTTAATTTGTAAGTTTTTACTAACATTTAAAGATTATGATTGTTTCCGAGTATTTGTAGATTCTTGTAAATTCTTGTACAAAAAAAATTACAATAATTGTTATGTTAAATGTTTGGATTTTCTACTGTTTTATGAATAAAATCGCAATTTTCTTTACGAATTCATTAATAATAATTACTTACGTAGTGCGACTTGTCTTTAATCTTTACATTATTGAATTTGCTGCCATGAACTCGTTTGTTAAACCCTAACTACAATGGACAAAAAATAGAATTCAAGTACTATCTATGGGTCAAAATGACCCGATTATGAAATATTACAAAAAATATAGAACAAATTTAATAAGATTATTTCTTATTATTTAGTGAATTTAAAACTGATTTTTACTCAAAATAGTCTAGACAATTTTGTTCAGTTATTATTGCTTGGTTGGGTCACTTTGACCCATCCATAGTAGTTACAGGTTAAAAATCAAATTTACGAATTACATTTTTTTTTATGAAAAATTTCTATTTTATTTTAAAAAAATCATTTTTAATTAGAAATCATGTTTTTTTTGTATTTTATCGATTGAATGTTCATTTTTACTGTATATTCTATTTCAATTGTCTTATTTAATACTAATCATAGAAAATAATTGAGTAACGTTTCAAAGCACATTTGATTCTACAAGTAAAGGTCGAATCTATTTTTAAATAGAAACGTGATTTTTGCTACCTTTACATTTTTTCCAATGCATTTCAATAAAAATATATTTTATACAGAACATAATTAAATTAACTTTATAATTATAAAAGAATATAATGAGAAATAAGTAATTAAGTAAAAAATGCATCTAAGAACTAATATTATATGACTGTACTTCCGCAATAGTTATGTATACAATTTTGCATAAAAATTCGTGTATACAAATATGGGCGGATATATCCGCCGTTTGTCCAAAAATATATAATTGTGTTACAATTTATATTACTATTTTCTTTAAAATTTAAAATATTACAAGGATTTTACACTAACAAAATAACAAAAAGTCTTAAGAAATTTCACAATATTTAAGCAATAATGATTATAGAAAAACATTGTTTTCGTTATAGATTTAAATCAATTAAACCTAATCGTTTCAAACATGATTTGATTGATGTTACTTAATTAAATATAATGAATCATAATTAATAAATAATTGATTAATTATGATTTTAATTAATAATTTGTTAATAAAAAAAAGTGCTGCTAATGCTACACAATGTTGTCAAATTTTACCATGAATTTTAAATAATACAGAAACGTTTTATAAATATGATCAGTTACATGAACAGTTATGTAATTTTTAACAAAAATAAAATTGTATCTTGGTCAAAGCTGTGATTATTCGCATTCCCAAATTGTGCAACAATTTGCTGCTGTCGTTTGCGAGTGCTTCGTTACTACTCTTATTAAGAAGAGAAAAAATACAACTGCACAAGTGAAAACGGGTTCCAAATGCTGCTGCACATGCGAAGATGACCCCCCGCACTCACAGAATTTCATCGGACCCCATGAACCTACTCCACCTCCACAACCTCAGCAGGTCCATTCGGCCGATCCGAATTGTTGTAATACGCACACCTTCCACCAACGAATTTGCAAACCTGCGTCATCAGATTAGATAGAGAGAAAAATCCCAATCAGAGTGGGACTTCAAAGTTTTTCCCATTTCGGAAAAGATATGCATTAGCATACGTTCGCTGCAAGTGTGTTCTGCATTCGATATTTATTACCTGCGTCATGGGAGCAGTACAGGTGTTCTCTTTTC
This sequence comes from Nicrophorus vespilloides, assembly GCF_001412225.1. Lineage (NCBI taxonomy): Eukaryota > Metazoa > Arthropoda > Insecta > Coleoptera > Silphidae > Nicrophorus > Nicrophorus vespilloides. The sequence goes on along the minus strand of NW_017100082.1, from coordinate 460,552 downwards.
TCGTTTCGGCCTTCTTTTTCCGCGCATCCAATTGGGAAATACAAGAACCGAAAATTAAGCGTTGGGATTCCTGAAGATTACCGTTGCTACGACGACGACCATCATCAAAGTACTCCTCCTACCGTGCGGTTTTGGTGCAAGGTTTTCAGTAGTTAGTGAAAGTCTTGTTATTATTATTAACGCGAAACATACATATATATATAGAAGCTAATATTTCTTTGCGGGTATTGTGAGTACGTCGCGCGGGATATGCAAATACTCGAATAAACTGCGAACATCATAGCTTAACCTCTGAGCTGTTGAACGAAGAGAGAAACGATAGAAAAATTGAAGAAAGAAAGAACTACTGCAGAGCAGTCAGATATAAGCGCCGCGGCGTGCTGAAATTGTGTTACATCACTAATTAAACGTCGGCGGATCGTGTCGTTCCGAGATTCCGAAAAGTTAAAAGATAGAGAGTCAAAGGCAGTAAGGTCAGGATTGCGTTGAGAGTTGTTATCTGGTCCAACAACGGTAGCTCTGAAGTTCATGATCTAAGGCTAAAGAATAAACGAAACGTTGAAAGAAAAAGGAAGTAAATAGTCCTTTCACTATTCAAAAAGGAGAGCCCCACCACCACCACCAGCTGTAGAACCGTTTCGAGCCAATCAATTTGCGGATAAATGTATGAAGCCTCATTAAAAACGCTCAGATAACGCGCGAATCTAAACGAAAATTCGGTAGTCGTCGTTGCTGAAGAGACCTGCTTGCTGTGATGAGCTGCTGCTTCTACTGATGTGCTTCTTCGACTTTGCACGTTCCCTGCAGATTTTCTGACATCCGAACAAACGAATTCTGTGATTTTTTTTGAAGCAGATTTTATACGAAATTTTATAAAGAAGTTTTATCAAAAACTTTCCGATATGGAGATCGCCTACAAGAGCGTGCCTACCGATGAGGGTAAGTTTTTATAAACTACAAAATTTGACATATAAAAATATACACACATTTACATATAAAAATAACAGAACAGTTTAAATTTGTACAGTATAAAGTACATGTTTATATTTATTACTCTGTTATAAACAATTATCACAAAGTTATCAGTATCTACTTTTTTCAACTATTCATTTCCTGATTTGAACGTAGTTTTACTACAATGTAAACGCTCATCTACAAACGTTTTAAAACAATTAAGATATTAAATATAATTGACATACAAGTTTTTGGTTCTAATATTGAATTCAAAACAATATCATTAACTTAATTAAATATGTACTAATTACTTAAAACTAATTCAAATATGTACATTAAAGAAACAAATAATCAATTTTTTTTATAAAAATATCGTTAGATTTCATCAAAATTGTATTAAAATTTGTTTCACTTGATTATATAAAAAAAAATATAATTATAAAATTATATTTTCTACATTTTTCTATTATTAATTATATAATATATAATTAAATTTATGATGATTTTTTACTTTGTTAATTTTATTTGTAATTAAGTAAATAAATTCATCTCAAATTAATTTATTTCAAACAATAACAAAGATGATTTGTTTGGTTTTTATTAATGAAATATTCATTGTATTTGTATACTAATTATTATTAATTTTTTGATTGAAAAAAACGTGTTTATTTTAATGAATGTTATGAATATTGATGTGACTTTCTAATAACACACATTATTATTTAGTCATTTTTTTTATTTCTACTGCTAATTTTTAATAGGCTCAAGGATGAGATACAAATTGTAAAATATAAGTTCAAAAACAAACAATAAATTAGGATTAAAAACATAAAGAAAAATTTAAAAAAATGATTTGTACTAGCAAATTTTGTGTGTTCATTTCCATCCAAATATTTAAAGTTATCAAAAAGATTCTAACTAACAATTCTACATTTTTTAATGAATTTTTCCGTAATAAGCAAAGCAAATAGATAAAACAAGAAATTCCAAGTATTTTGCTTATTTCTATTGACAATTGTTTTACCATTGTTCGTTTAAAGAGCAAAATATGTAATTTAATTAAAGCTATAAAATAGTAAATTAAAGAGTAAAAGAAGGAGACAATTTTGTATTGCTAATTGGATTAATTTATTATCGTTTACGCATGATACCTTAACTGTAAACGGAAGGAATGTTAATGGCCCTCATTTAAACAATTAAGAGCAGATTGTAAGTCTAGTATAGTTGAGATGTGATTTTGAAGGCTTCTTCTCCATAGCAACGTTTCCTGTATTCCTTTGTTTCTCAGATTCGTAAACGTCATTCACGAAACGTAGAAGAGTAACATTAGTCACATTGATTAATTAACTTATTAATTAAAGAATGTTTATAATTGTTCAACGAATTAAACAAAAAATCCATTGATTTACTTTATATTTAAATATATAGACAATTTTTATATCGCAACATTGTTTAAGTTTCTTCTTTGTTCAAATTACAATAATTATTTCCTGGTTCGAACAAAAAAAAATCCATTGTTTTTTATTGTGTTTTTTTTTTGCAAGAATCGTGAACTTCAATAGACCGAAGTTTTATTTACTAACTGTATTCGTGATTAATACTCGAATGAGAACGTAGAAGATTATATAAAAAAAATTATATACGAAAAAAAAAACAAACAACTTATAATCAAATATTATTGGCGAAGATTGTCGTCTATTTTTAGAACGTGTTTCTCCTTTTCTCACCTGGCGAAGAAGAAATGTTAAAGGTATATAGAAAGAAATACGAAGATCACATGTTGGAATCGTCGGAGCGTCGGGAATTCCAGCGGTGATTGATTTGTTGTTACCATTCGTTTGTTTTCGAACCTGATACTTCTGGATTCTTCATTTTTTATGTAAAAAAAAAACGTTTACTGTTGATTAGAACTATTTAGTTCATTAGATAATGTTCGTAGAATTTTTGTTGTCACATTTTTTACTTATTAAATATAACAAATAGTTGAAAATTCGACTAATTTCGATTATTGTCTTCAATACAAATTTCAAATTAAGAATTGTACTAAATTTACTTGTATAAAACATTGGTAAAAAATTTAAAAAAATATTATTAAACACAAACAAACAAAAAATGTAATTCCAATCATTATAAATTGCAGAAAATAAGACTAATTGAAACCGGACTAATTGAAGGATCAAATTAAATAAAAATATATAAAAACATTATAAAATAATAAGAATTTACGTTTTTCCAAAAAATTTGTAAAGAAACGTTCAAAAAGTATAAATTTGATCTTCAAAAATCTTAATTAATTATTTGATGATATTTTTGATCATTTTTGTAATTATTTGATATTTGCGTTCGTAAAGTGGGAATTCGTAAATTGAAAACTGAATTTATATTGTATTGTTCGTAAAGTTAAAATTTGATATTTGAAAACTATTTTACTTTGAGTATATTTACATAAACAATCATTTTCTTTTCTGTTTAATAAAAGAAAATACATATTTTTCCCAACTAATTATATAAACGTTTTTCCAATTCCTCGAATTTGCTATAAATACAACGAGAAAAATGCAGGTGAGCCCTTGAATAATGCGGTATTGGAATCCCAATGGATTTTACGGCGATTTCCGCTTAAATTAGTTCTACATATTTTGCATGCATCGAGTCACGAATTTACGTTTTTATAATTCTCGTTTAACTCTTACACAATCATATTTTTTTATTGCTTTACAATTTGAAACACATTAATCACATTTTAATTAAATCGGCAATCAATCAATCGAAAACCAATAATTTACATTTTTAAACACGTAACGATGAAATATTTAGCCTACGGTTAAAAAGAATAACACGTTTTTGAAAGATGAGTAGTTTTTTTTGTGAAATAATCAAATCGGTTTCTATCATATTTTCTTTTATAGAATAAATAAGTTTTTTCTCATTTTTTTTTATATATAATTTGAGTCTAAACCAGTTATTCTCAAACTTTTTGACATACAAAGTTTCTCTCCTTTTGGACATACAAAGTTTTTTCAACCCCCCGAATTATGAGTATTTGTATGAGTTTTTTGCGACCCCCTTGGGGGGTCACGCACCACACTTTGAGAATCAATGCTCTAAAGTGATTAAAAAACAAATTTAATTAAATTGATTTTTAAAAACTAATGAATTAAAAAAATCTAATTAAATTGATTATTTGGATAATTTTAATTATTTGAACATTAACAAATATATTTCAAGATTTATAAATTTAGATACTTTACGCATAAAAAAAAAACTTGATAATTAATTTTTGTAAATTTAGATATTTTTTGCTTAAAAAAAACTTAATAATTAAGTAAATTTATTAATATAAACAAAACAAAATTACGATAAGTCTACTTAAATTATCAACTTTTCAATTGTTTTGAGTAATTGTATACGTCACTGCTTAGATAAATATAAACATATACTTATTAATTTTTTTTGATAATTGTAATTTGCATTAATTCAACAATTTAATTAAATTGATTATTAAAAACTTGAAGTATTTTATCAGTAAATTTGGAAAAGAAATAATCTAATTAATGGGATTAATATAATTTGAATTGTTTGAATATTAACAAATATTTTTCAATTTTTATAAATTTATACTTTTTGCTTAAAAAAAACTTAATAATTAAGTAAATTTATTAATATAAACCAAGCAAAAAAAAATAATTCCACTTAAATTGTCAACTTTTCAATTGTTTTGAGTAATTGTATACGTCACTGCTTAGATAATAATATTGAAATTATTCAACAATTTAATTAAATTGATTATTAAAAACTTGAAGTATTTTTATCAGTAAATTTTTAAAAGAAATAATCTAATTAATTGGATTAATAAAATTTTAATTGTTTGAATATTAACAAATATTTTTGAATTTTTGTAAATTTAGATGAAAACTTGATAATTAAGTAAATTTATTAATATAAACACAACAAAATTAAGATAAATCTACATAAATTATCAACTTTTCAATTTTTGAGTAATTGTATACATAAATATAAACATACTTATAAAACTTATTCATATAGTCTTCAATTATTTACAAATTGTGCTTTGATAAGTTTACTTAACTTTTAACTACTTGCGCACTGAAATTTCTATTATCTACTCGCGCGGTGTATTTTATACACCACATGTATTACTGCCAGACAAAGTGCATAAATGATTGTATTACGACAAAAATAAACTTTTTCGTGTTAACTAATGCTTTTTTATTAGATTCATAACTATTTGTAATACATTAATATAATCAGAATTGTCGTCATTGCGCTCTATATAAGCGTGAGTCGAGGTATCAGCATCGTCCGCTATTGCACCAACACTGCAGAGCAACAACAAACATGCACAAAAACAACTTCTTTGTCAACTTCTTCGCAGTCAACTCAATATTGCACCAGCATTTAGTAAACACATTGAGCATAAATTACGTTAAGTTTCATAGACGGGGAAACAAAATATAGATGTGGTATCATTTCTTACACCGAGCGCTAAATTCGCCAACTGAAGTCCTTGTAATGGAATAATGTGACTGCTTGCTTGAATTATCGAAATAAATTAGATCACATGCATTTCTTTTTTTAAGTAAATCTGTAGACCTTGGTTAAAAATCAAGATTTTATAATTATATCTCATTTGCGTCAAATCGATAATGATGGAAATTGTTAATTTTAATTGTTTTAAAAAAAAAAAAGTCACGGTTTGTGAACCATAAAGGTGACATTTCTATAATTTCGAATCCAAATTGAATAAGTCGCCTTTATGTAACTGAAAATTATATTTTTCTTTGTAATTCTCGACAATTTGTTGTTGTTTTTTTTAATTAAATTAATTTTGTTTATTATCTAATTCCAATTTTAAAATTATTCGTCAAATATTTCAACATCTTCTAAGAGATTTTTATACAATTAATTAAATTGAGACATATGCATAAGTCTCATTTTCGTAATTATTTGATTTTTCCATTCGTAAAGTAGGAATTCGTAAATCGAAAACTGAATTTATATTGTTTTGTTCGTAAAGTTCAAATTTGACATTTGAAAACTGTTTTTCTTTTATTATATAATTATAATTTGAGCTATTATTTCTTTACATAACTTCTTCAATATTTTCCAATTTCTATGCATTTTCTTTATCAATAATTAACACCAGAATTTTACATTACATTTAACAAAATAAAGTTTTCACGTGATTTTAAACATTAACAGTGTTTTTATTAATATTTCCAACTTTCTTCAGTAAGAATTAAATATCCTGAAGCATTACCATTTCTTATTTTTTTTAAATTAATATAAGTTTTTGAACTTGTAAAATTCGTAAAACGGTAAAACATCTTCTAAAAGATTTTCCATTTTTTAATGAAAATAATTTGTTTATTTTCTAATTCTAATTTTAAAATTATTTGTCAAATATTATTGTTAAATTAATTCTTATACTATCTTTCATTACCTACAACTTTTTTAATAAAAATGAATACAAAATCTTAGTGAAATGCAGGTGTTTCACTAGATTGTAAACAAGTTTTTGTTTTAATTACAAAAGTGTAAAATTATTCAAGTAAACTTTTAAATATTCAAATTTTTTTCAATACATTTTTTTTATTGCATTTATAACTCATCGTATTCAAACGTAAAAATCTATAGGAAATAGTGAATTACGTAATTTCGCAATGTATTTTAACCAAAGTAAAAACAACAACAAATCTTTCAAAAACGAGTTTTATAAAGAAAAAAAAAAGAGAAGTGCATTTCGCAAAACCGGTTCTAAATTGAACGGTATGAAATTTCGTAATTGGTTTAACATCTTTAAGAAAAAAAAAGAAAGAAATCTCAAAAAATCATCAATTACTCACGAATAATAAACTGTAATTTATTTATAATTGTTATTATTAACGATACTTAATTAAGACGTTTTATTTAATGTATTTTAGCAATTGATTTCTTAGTAAAATTATTTTTATATTTGTCATTTGTACACAAAGAAAAATTGCTTAGTCTTTTGTATATCAAACAGTTGCTTAACTTTTGAATTTTGTTATAAAATTTGTGACATAAAAATTGCATTATTGGAGTAATAAAATGTAAATTAAACTGATGAGAATCTAACAATAAATACTTGTTAATTGACTAATAATAGTATATAATATTTTACACTGTAAAAGTGCATAAACGTGCGTTCATTCATAGTTAATTATTTTTCTCTCTCTCAATAAGTATTGTAAAGTTTCTATTAGGAAATAAAGACACATTCAATTTAATTAATTTATCATTGGATGTTACCTGCGAGGCCCTTTTCTCATTACTATTTATGTATACATTACAATCTAATGTACAATCGCACTACCTCTCAGGGTTACAGCAGAGACTCAATGAATTATGTGCAGTTGTCCCATAAAACTACATACATTATCATCCATATACTTAAATACCTACAATGCTTCAAGAAATGCAAAGATATGTATGAATTTTATTATGTAACTGAAAATATCAAATATTCAATATTAATTTAAAAAGGATACTAATTCAATCACTGTTTTTTTCTTTAAATAGTATAGGTTTTTTGAAATTGTAAAATTTGTAAAACGGTAATCGAATACTAAATTTTAATGAAAGTTTTAAATCATCTTCTAAGTTTCCATTTAGATCATTGAAATAAGACAAGATTGCAGTAAGATTTGCGTAAGTCTCAAATATTGCTTAGTTCGTAAATCTAAAATTCGTTAATTCCCTAATTGAACCCTAAACTAAATTAAGAGATTTGCATAAGTCTTATTTTTCTAATTATTTGATTTTTGCGTTCGTAAATTGAAAACTGATTTTTTTATTGTCTTGTTCGTAAAGTGGAAATTTGTTAATTGAAAACTGTTCTTTCTTTAACTAGTATAGGTTTTTTGAAATTGTAAAATTCGTAAAACGGTAATTCGTAAATCGAAAACTAAATATTAATGAAATTTTTAAAACATCTTCTACGAATATTGTTATACGATTTGCATAAGTCTCAAAAAATGTTTCCTTCATAAAGCGAAAATTCGTTAATTGAACACTGTTTTTTCTTTAACTGATTTACGTTTTAACGATATGGAATTCGTAAAACGATAATTCGTAAATTGAAAACTGTATTTTTTTTATTAAATTTCTAAAACAATTTCCATTCAGATAATTGAAATAGAAAAAGATTATAGTAAGATTTGCGTAAGTCTCAAATATTGTTTTGTTCGTAAAACGATAATTCGTAAATCGAAAACTATTCTTTTTATTAAATTTCTAAAACTCTCAATTCATTGAAAATAAGAAAAATTTACATAAATCTCAATGATTTGCTATTGAGGTTACACCTCGTAAATCAATATTAAATATACGAAAAGCAAAAATTATCTGACTCACGACTCGGCGTGTGTACACGCTCACTTACTTTTCATTCCTTTTTTTTTTACTTATGTTCCGATTTTGAAACATTCACAATACATTTTTTACCTGTACAAAAGTGTACACATTTTTACCTGTTCGGAATTGTTCAATGTCAATAACATGTTAATCGCTCGCGAGAGAAAGACAATAAAAATAAACTCGGCGGGAATTCAAGCCGGAATTATTGATGCAATTACATTCTTTTTCTTTTCTTCTTGTTTCTTTAATACAACTTAAAGCTTTTGTTCTTACTTGAATTTAAAAACAAAAAAAAACTTTGTATATTATTTTTTGCTTTACAACTATTAATAACATATAATAACGTTAAGTAATTGACATTTCGTATTTTTTATAATAAAAAAAATCTATAATTGTGTTTAGTAATCATAATTGCTTTGAATGGCTATATTTTAGAAAAGTAACAAAACCTTGCTTAATGCGGCTTCGATCAGTGCTGATTCAGTATAGTGCGGTTCAAAAATGTCTATGAAAGAATGATTTTTGTATATAGTTTAGCATATTTATTAATCATAGTCATATGTTTATTTAAATATATTCTTCAATGCGGTTGACAATTATAGGAATTTCCTTTAATAACATATAAAGCAGGTGTCCAACCAATTCTAGGTAACAACTACTGTTTCATTATATAACTTCTTCGATATTTTCCAATTTCTAGGCATTTCCTTTACCAATAATTTGATTTTCACTAGAATTTTACATTGACAGTGTTTTTTCAATATTTCCAACTTTTTAAGTAAAAACTAAATTTCCTGAAGCTCATTTGTGGCTTTTGCATACTTAACTTTACCATTTCTTAAAATTTTTCACTCGTCACCAAATTAGAAAATTACGAATTGATAGATTTAGATTATCGATCTTTCTGGTTGAGAATTCCCATAGAAAACGATACTTTTGTAATTAATCAATTAACTGAAATTAGTAAAATTTCCAAAATACCTGTTCTCAATCTTTTTTCCGTACTTAATTACATTAACCCTCATGATGTGAGATATGTAAAACTATTGACATATGACATACGTCACAAATTGGTTGTCAAATTTTATAACTATATACATTATTTGTAACAATTAATGATAATTATTGTAAAAACTAATGAATGTGTTAGTTTTCAATAGTAAAAATGATTATATTGATGAATTGTCATTATAAATACAATAATTGAATCTATTTCATTGCAAAATTTTACAAACTATTGACATATGACATATGTCACAAATTGATTATCAAATTTTATAACTATATTATTTGTAACAATTAATGATAATGATTGTAAAAACTAATGAATGTATTAGTTTTGAATAGTAAATATGATTATATTGATGAATTGTCATTATAAATACAATAATTGAATCTATTTCATTGCAAAATATGTCAAATTATTGACATATGACATATGTCACAAATTAATTGTCAAATTTTATAATTATATACATTATTTGTAACAATTGATGAAAATGATAGAAAAAACTAATCAAAAATGTTAGTTTTGAATAGTAAAAATAATTATATTGATGAATTATCATTAAATCTAAAACAATTGAATCTATTTCAATTAAAAAATATGTCAAATTATTGGCATATGACAAATGTCATATGTCATATGTCAAAAATCGTCATATGACATATGTCAAAAAATAGACAGTAATTACTAATGTCAAGATTGGATTTCAAAATTATAACAATTAATGAAAATGTTTGTATTAACTAGTAAAAATGATGAATTTATTTCTAACTGTAATTCTGCTTATAACTTTGAAATGTGTATGCAAGCAACGAAATGCCAACAACACACAATATTTAATTATATAAATGAACAAAAAAAAATAGGTAACCTTTATTGGCACATAAACGAAACAAACAATTACAAACGAAACAACAAAAAATAGTTAAAAATTAAAGTAACCTTAAGAAGCAAAAAAAAATAGTTAATTGATTGTAATTTCTTGCACTTAATAACATTCTTTGGAAAAGGAACTCGGCAGTAATTACGCAATTGACAAATGCAAATCTGTACCGTAATTAGTGTAACCCAATGGAAAGTGCATTGTGCACGGCAATTAATAAATAAATCAGTGTAATTGAGCAATTAATCCGTTTTTTTTTTAGTTTGTTGTGTTTTTCGATTTTTGCGCTCGAAGGAAACGACCTTCTTGAGCATTGCGAGATGAGAAAAATCTGCGGTTAATGAGAGACAAACATTTAGAAACAAACAAAAAAATATTGAAATAGAAACCGAAAGCGTCAATCCGTGCGAAAAACGGCTCACGGTGAATTAACAGCACTTAGCTTTATTAATATGTTTTATTTATGAACTTGGATCTCATTGCCATTGTTTGTGTTTGTTTTTTGTTTTTTTTTTGCTTTGTCACTTATTTAGCGATTCGTCAAAAAGAAGGTAAAAACGAATAAAAACCAATGCACCTAAGAAATTGGAAAGGGAGGCCAGGATTTAGTTCCTCATTTCTGCTCTTAGTAAATGTAAATCTCCGCCTTTAGTTGTTGTAATTTATTTAATGAGAGGGTTTGAGTCTTCAAGATCGTTAGAATTTTTAATAAGCATTCATCTTCGGATCAAGATCATCCATTCTATAGTTTCTAATTAACAAAATGAATAATGCATACAAAAGTTACGTTTGTTTCATTAATTTAAAATAATTAATGGAAAAATTATTAATTTTTATTCAACAAAATGATTCAATTGAAACAATTTATTCATTCTAAATGAATTAGTTTCAAATTAATAACTCTTGCAAAAGTTAAATTTGTTACAATGAAAGCTTTAATTAATTTACAAAAATAAACAATTATTTCCAATAAAATATTCTTTCTTAGTAATAATTTATTTAAGAAAACGTTTAAGTATTCAAGATTTTTGGAGATTAAGTAAGAAAAATTAATCCATTCCATAATTGAACTAGTTTCTAATTAAGAAAATAAATAATTCATATAAAAATACGTTTGTTACGATGAAATTAATTAATTTACGGAAAGAATTAAATTTAATTAATGATTTTTCTTAACAATTTTAACAATAAAGTTTAATTCTTTAAGATTATTGGAGATTAAATTAGATAAATCATAAATAAAAGTTCATTTTTAGATCAAGATCATCCGTTCTATAAGTGAAGTAGTTTCTTTTTAATAATATGAATAATTCATGCAAAAGTTACGTTCGTTACGATAAAATAAGGTAATTAATTCAAAAAAACCTTTAATTAATGTATGGAAAGAACAAAATGAATGAAATAAAACAAGACTATATTTCTTCAAGCTATTTTTTGTATAATTTTGATTTATTTCTTTATTTTCTTTATTTCCTACAGTTATTTCTCATTAGTTATAATTTATTTAATGAACTTGTAAAAACATTAATCTTTGGATCAAGTTCATCCATTGTATAGTTTTTTTTTGTTATGTTGTAGTATAAGTAATTTACAATCATATTGTTTTTTTTTTGGTAAACTTCCCAATGGAAGTTTTTACCATTATATTCTTCTGTAATTTGTTGATTGGCCCTTCGTCTGTGAATCTGCCGCTATCCTTAACACTGTCATTGTTCATCGACTTGGCTGTAGGTCCATATGCTGAAACCTCATTCATTTCATCTGTGATGACCGATGGCCCTATTGCTGCAAGCACCGATAGACTTGGCTTGACCAGGATTCGAACCGGATTCACGTAATCATGGTTAGGGCGACTTAACTATTCGGCTATTGTATAATTGAAGTAATTTCTAATTAACAATATGAATAATTCATGCAAAAGTTACGTTTACTTCTATAAACAAGTTAATTAAAGAAAAAAAACCTTTAATTATTGTATGGAATGAACAAAACGAATGAAACAATTGTTTTCGAAACAATTTGTGATTTTTGAAAGGGAGGCCACGATTTAGTTTTTTTTTTCTTTGTAATTTCCGAGGTGATCTTTTGACGATAATCCAGACTTAACTTATAATATAATTAATGAGAGGGTTAAGTTATAAATGAAAAAAAAAATAAAAATACAATTGTAAAATAATTAAAAAAAAACGAAAAAGTCAATGGAAATTTGCGGTCACGAATATGATGGAAGTTAAAAATGGATCAAGATCATTAATTCCGGAAGTGATTTAATCAAACAATCCAGTTATAAACAAAATTATAGATTTTACGATGAAGTAAGATAATTCATAAAAAAACCTTTAATTAGTGTATGGAATGAATCAAATGAATGAAATGCAACAATTAAAGCAATTTTTGATTGAATTGGAACAATTAATCTATTAAATAATTGAAATCTATTTTTTTTTTTTTCAAAAGTTACGTTTTTATTAACAAATTTAGTTAGCAAATAGTTTTTTTTATTTCTTATTAGTTGTAATTTAAGCCATGATTTTGTTTATGTTTTCAATTTTCAGCTGATCTTTTCTCAATAAACCGCACTAATCTTAAAATGTATTTAATGAAAGGGTTATATTTTTATTTCAACCTGATGTTTTGTCAATAATCCGCACTAATCTTGAAATGTATTTAATAAAAGGATTAATTGTTTAATTTTAAGCTGGTCTTTTATCAATAATTCGCAATAATCTCAAAATATATTTAAAAAAAAGTGCTAATTATTCAATTTCAAGCTAATCTTTTGTCTATAATCCGCACTAATTTTGAAATATATTTAAGGAAAGTGTTAATTTATAATTTCTAACTGATCTTTATTTAATAATCCGCACTAATCTGAAAATGTATTTAGTGAAAAGATTAAATGTTTAATTTCAAGCTGATCTCAAAATGTATTTAATGAAAGGATTAAATGTTTAATTTCAAGCTGATCTTTTGTCAATAATCCGCACTAATCTCATAATGTATTTAATGAAAGGATTAAATGTTTAAATTTGAAGCTGATCCACACTTAACTTCTAATTTATTTAATGATAAGATTAAGGTTTTAACAAATAAATAATTCACAAAAAAAAGACAACTCAATGACGATTTGCTGCTTCTTATTGGAAATCCCAGTAATAATCAAAGCGGGAAGCTTTCATCATCAAAGTTCTCTAATTTATGGAAAGAATTGAAAATGAGACAAGTAATTTGAATTTTTCGCTCATTTATGATAAAAAAAACAAAAGAATTAAATGAAACAATAGTTTTTGAAATAATTAGGAAAATTCGAGAGGAAGGCCATGATTTAGATTTTTTTAATTTTGTCGATAGTAGACACTTAACTTATAATTCATTGAGAAGTTATACTAGAAATAAAAAAAAAAAGATGTTTATTATAATTTCCGGAAATCAAGTAATCAAAATTAAATAATAAATAAAGCAAAATAAAGCATTAAACAAATTAATTAATGCATCACCTTCTATGATTTGCGGGAAAAAAAAAATTGTAACAATTGTTCTTGAAACAATTCGGTCATTTGCAACGCCGATCTAATTGACTAATTAGTCATTGATTTATGTGTAGTTTTTAGCGCGGATCGGCATTGACACGATCCCACACAACCGTGACCGAACTGCTGCTATTCCGCATTTATTTAATTTTTTTTTCTTCACCGTTTCACAGATTAGATTTATCGATTATGAATCAGTTCGAAGCTGCGAATTCTGCTCACATTCTTGACCGTTCTCGGTCACTCTTGACCATTATTATTATTACACACTGTTTCTTTAATTCGTCGTCCGTTCTTAATTATTCGAAGGGCAACGAACAGGATGCAGCCTCAAACAAAATGCACGATTAATAACAAATATTCATCAGATAAATTGCAAGGCAAATATGTTTCAATGCTTTCACGCTTATCTATAAACTACATTGACGTTGTTCATATCACATTTCAAATAGACAGAATTAATGTGTTTTTCGCATCAAAAACAAGTATCAAATTTTAGTTTTTATTTATCCGATTTGTTGAATTTTATTTCACACGCACAAATTTTCAGACTTAATCTAAATAATGTAACAAAGTTCACAAAAATATATTTTTTTTAATAGTTTTCTTAATCTTAAATTTCTGAAAATTGAAGATTTTTGTTGTTATTGCAATATTATCGAAAATCTAAGTTATTTAGAGAATATTTTGGGCCATTAATATTATTATTATTCAAGATTTTTGAATTTTATCTTCAGAAAGTTTAAGTTTTTTTTGTAATAAAAGACTGCAAAGAATTTAAATCTTTACACAATGAGAATCGCGTTCTCACATCATTAACCTTCACTCCTTTCTGCACTCAAATTCTTAGCCTTAGCCTCAAGTTCAAGACTGATTTGTAAAAGTTCTATACAAAAAAAAACAAACTCTGTTGATTTATATTTGTTAAAATTTATTTACCACAAAATACAACAAAATATTTGCAACAAATAAACAAAATATGAAATAACAAGTTAACTGTGATCAATAAAAAGTGGTAAATAAATATAGACATTGTAACATTAATTACTTTTTTAACTACTGCGTTTTAATGTTGCAATTCTCATTGAATTCACGTATCTAAATACTTGTAAATTTATGGACACCAGACACACACTTATTCGTAGTTTTAAAAATAAACTTTAATGCATTCAAATCGAAATGATGTATTAGAAATTATTGTTTAATTTGCACACAGCGAGAATATTAAATATGTGAGAATATACGAACAGAGCTGTTGCATAAATCTCATGATTTTATACGTCGATTATTATGATCGTTTTGCATTTGGAATCAAAAAAAAAATTGAACTCTAGCTGGAAATGTAAACAATTGATAAAATTCACGATGTTGCAACGATTGTTTCTTTTTGCAAATTCATGCATAACTTGTTTATTTTTTATATCATTATTATTATTGTTGTAACGTCTTTGAAAATTACCGACGATTGAAATTGACGAACACGGGTATTTCGAAAACGTGTAAGTAATTTAAATTGTAGTAGCTGTGATAATTAGACTTTGTTGGAATATCAATGGAATCTTGTTACGTAACGATTGAAAAGCGTGATGTAAACAGAAGATGCTGGCTGCATCTCCTCGGGGCTCGAATACTTGTATTTATGCATAAATACCGAAAAGTTTACATGTGTTTAAAGACTTTTTTTGTAATAATTCATGATTCAAAATTAAATTATTACTTGGAAAGTAGATAATTAAAGAATTTATTTAATTATGATATAAATTATGCCGAAGGTTGTTGATTGTTCATAATTAATTCGATATAATTATTAACAGAATTTGTTTTCTTGTTTCGTAATGCGATACATTTTTATCATACGTTAAATACATGCCTTTATTGGCTCATTTCGTTAAAATCAACTTTATTAAGATAAAAACAAATATTTCTTGTTAATGTAATTACAAAATTACATTTGAATTTTAAATTGTTTACAATTGGACATATGTAACTTAAAACACCTGCATTTTATATAATTATTACATCCATATTTCACTTTAAGTTAATAAAAAAAACAATTAAATGTTTCGTAAGAAAAATGAGCTTGATTCCATTTAAGTAAGATATTTTATTTACTGAAGAAATGTTTACAACTTATATAAGTTATTTAAGATATAAAATTACATCTTTATTAATTTCAATGAAATTACATATTAAATAATAATTCTTTATAAAATTAGATCAAGAATAAAAAAAAATAATTATTTAAAAAAGTTACGAGAATTTTTATTAATCTTATTAATTGTTTATAACGTTGAGATCATAAATATGAAAGAAACAAATATATTTTTAGTTATCTGCAAAAGAAAAAGTTACTTTAGAAAGGTCATGGCATTAAAGATGTTTCAAATATTTTGTAGATAAAATATACTTTTTCAACGATTTTACAAACCAAAAGACTTCCTTGTTATTAGCATCTACAAATGTAAACAGATGCAATTTATGTTACATAATTTAATCTAATTTTGTTACTTGATATTTCGCAATTTGCGAGTGTTTGTCAATAAAATTGGAAACGATTTTCTAAAGCAAAATTTACAAAAATATTGGGTGAAGTAAAAAGTTCTAAAAGAAATCCAAAATTTTATTAAAATTAAAGTCTTTCTAATTGATTCAAACAAAAAAATATGGAACAAAATTTCAAAACAAATATTTTCAACAAAAATAATTAATAATAATTCCAATAGTTTTCAATAAAATTTTCTAACAATGTAATAAAAAAACTAAACATACTTTAATTAAAATGAATGAAATACAAGGATTTTCTTTGTTTTTTTACGTGCAAATAAAAATTATAATTCTATTTTAAAGATAGAAAAAAAAATCTTGATTTGTAATTAGATATTCTTGTAAGGTAATAGTAATGAAAGCCTCGTGTCCTAAACGTTAAATGTTTATTTAATGATTGTTGATGTATTATTATTTTTTAAAAACTGCTACTAAATATTTATTATTATTGTATCTCTTTTATTCAAACTTTGTACACAGGAAATGTCAACGTATTCTTGTCGTTCTTTAATGCATTTATGAAATATGCAACGATGCATCAATTCATTCAAAATCTTAAACAGTTAAAGAATTTACAGTTTTTATATAGAGAAAGAAATGAAATTTGTACGAAATGTATGCAATTTCATCAATCTTTTAGATGATTTGCAATGACACAAACTTTTATAAAATTCGTCCTAAATTCGATATAAAATAGATAAAGAGTAGTAAAATGCATTCATTCTGAAAACTTAGTTTTATATGATTTCATTTTACGTACAAATTGACATGAAATTAGTACTGAAATTGTAAAATTCAAGTAATTTCTTACAGTTTTTACATAGAGAAAGAAATGAAATTTGTACGAAATGTATGCAATTTCATTAATTTTTTTAGATGACTTTCATTGAATAACAAAAAGATTTGAAATTGACATAAACTTTATAAAATTCATCCTAATTCGATATAAAATAGGTAAAGAGTAGTAAAATGCATTCATTCTGAAAACTTAGTTTTATATGATTTCATTTTACGTACAAATTGAGATGAAATTAGTACTGAAATTATAAAATTCAAGTAATTTCTTACAGTTTTTACATAGAGAAAGAAATGAAATTTGTATGAAATGTATACAATTCTATTAATCTTTTAGATGATTTCCATTGAATAACAAAAAGGTTTGAAATTGATATAAACTTTATAAAAGTCATCCTTTATTTCGATATAAATTAGGTAACGAGTAGTAAAATGCATTCATTCTGAAAACTTAGTTTTATATGATTTCATTTTACGTATAAATCGAGATGAAATTAGTACTGAAATTATAAAATTCAAGTAATTTCTTACAGTTTTTACATAAATAAATGAAATTTGTTCGAAATGCATACAATTCCATTAATCTTATAGACGATTGCCATTGAATAACAAAAATATTTGAAATTGATATAAAATTCGTCCTTTATTTTGATATAAAATAGATAAAGAGTAGTAAAATGCATTAATTTTTAAAATTCAAGTAATTTCTTAGACTATTTCCATTAAATATATCATTTAAAACGAAAAGTTCATAAATTCTTAAAACTTTGTCTCACACAATTGCGTTTCATGAAGAAAATCTAATGTTAAAAGTATGAATTTTCTAAAAATCAAGTAATCTTATTAAATAATTGAAGAACGAAATAAGATACGATTAATATAATCTTAATATTTATGCAATATGTAACAAGTAGTGCATCTAATCATACTGAGTCTTAGTAAATTTCCATTTAAGAACAAAAGGAGACGTGATTACAATAATCGAATTAAACATTCATTATCAACTAATTACTAAGATTATTGGATGCCAATTTGTACAGTAAATACGCACTGCTTTTGACATACTTCGTTTGTTTGTACTGAAAATAGAATGTATAAAATGAGATATTATATATACATATTTCTTCTTTTTTATTTGTTATTGCCGTTGAATAATTACGTTAATGGATGGATAAATAAGGTTCAAGTCAGATAACCCGACGAACTCTTTCTGTCGCACGAATAAAATTTGTTGACAGACGTTTCACACACGATTCGGATGAAGAAAATTCGCATCATTTCAGATTCGGCTTTCAATTTTGGATCATCTACTGTTAATAGCTTTAACCTAGAGAAGAAGCTTAAGTGTCGATGAGTATCAAGTGGATTGTTGTAATGGAAAATGGATTTTGTCTACAGTACGTACGTGTTTATCCACTAATTATACGACAGATTAATGATACGACATTTGCAATATCCTCGTTGCGCAATAATTACCGTGCAACTATACAGAAAGAGAGAGAGAATGTAAAAAAAAATGTGTTCTTAATCGAAGTTCAATGAACAGAATTGTCGTGTTATTAAATTTCCATTGCCAACACCTTCGTTATTTAATTAGTTTTTCTTCTTGTTTTCGCTTCTTTGTTGTTTGGCCTCTCTCTATCTCTCACTCTCTCATAACTTAATGAAGACTTATGTTATGATTACCACTCGTTGCGAGATTAGCATTGAGGACAATAAATAAGGTCGCGTTTCTTTTCGGTCCAGATCCTGACCTCAGCGAATCCCCCCGCCAACGTTCATTGCTACAAAAATTCTCTTAGTTTGCATGTTCTTCCTAATTGTTAACACAATAGTCATACTAGTTTTACTCACCTGAATCTATTCATTCCACAATCTTATCACCAACAATGTGAATATTTTTTGTTTTGTTTTAATACCTCAAAACTTTTATTACAATTATGATAAAATATCTTTAATCCAAAGTTTCTGTTCCATCTGTTCATCATGATAAAATCATTCTTTAAATAGAAATTTGAACTCAATTCGACTTCTAATTTTGTTGATTGAATGATAAATTTATTTTTTTTCTTATTATAAAAGCTTAGAATTTTATAATACTTTTCGAATCAATAAAATGAAACAGATTAAATTTTTATTTAAAAAAAAACTTAATTTTATTAATTATGTAGAAATTATACATTTTTATACATAAAAAATCACTAAAAAATAAATTTTGTAAGTAGATTTTTCATTAATTAATTAACTAAAAAGAAATCATCAATTAAATTAAGAATTTATAACTTTTTCAAATGAAAATTATATAAAAAATTGAAGTAAAAGTTAATAAAGTTAATTTCAAGTATTGCTTTAACATTTTATGTATGTTAAAAGTCAAACGAAAGTATTATTTATACACATTATATAACAGGGGTAGGCACGCATGTAGTCGATGAGAGCCGCATTCTGATTTTTCATTTGTTATAAAGAGCCAAACCATTGTTACATAGTACATTGTTACTCAACGAAGAGCCGAAATTGTTCACTTCTATTATGTAATATCATACTAAAATCTTTATATAACAAATTAACTAAAAATAAATCAAATCAAACTAAATTAAGAATGTATAGTTTCTTATTTGTTATTCAAATGAAAATTTACTAAAAATCAAGTAAATATTTATATAAGTTAATGAAACAAACCTAATGGACAAAATTAGGTGATTTAAATTTTCAAAAAGAGCCGCACTTATCTCAACGAAGAGCCACAATTGTCCACTCTTGTTATGTAACTTCATACTTAAATCTTTAGATAATAGATTAACTAAAAATAAATAAAATGAATTTAAATTATGAATATATAGTTTCTTATTTGTTATTCAAATAAAAATTTACTAAAAATTAAGTAAATATTTATATAAGTTTAGGAAACAAACCGAATGTACAAATTTAGGTGATTACAGCCGCAATAGTCCACTCATGTTATATAACAGATTAAGTAAATTAACTAAAAAGAAATCCTTAATCAAATTAATAATTTAAAACTTACTTTTTAATCAAATGAAAATTGAATAAAAAATCAAGTAAAAGTTTGAAAAAAGTTTAGTAAACAAACCTAAATGGACAAATTTAAGTGATCAAAAGTAACTGAACTGTTTAGATACAAGTCTTTATATAATACACAAGGAAATATCAATATTTATTTGTTGAATCAAGGTGAATTTCCGATTTCGTAACATTGTTTATTTATTTATTTTATGTTCCTGTCGAAAGACAATGATTGCAATTTTCAATACAAACATAATACACGACTTATGCAATTCGAATCGGAGCTCGCTGTGTGCGATGCGTATATACTGCGACTATGTTTAGCATGAAGTGCGTGAGCAAATAAATGATAGAGACATAAAAAAAATAGTGAGAGAGAGAAATCATAATAATAAACAAAACGCAATGGTTTTAAAATCAGATTGAAAAATGATGATTATTGTGTCGAAACGCTCGTCCCCATGAGATTAATCTCGAGTTTGTGAGAAAAAGAAATATGTGCTCTATCTAGGCGACCCTCGGTTAGTCAATGGAAATCAATCAGACAGTGTGGAATTGATTAGTAATGTGTAAGTGATTAATTTGCAATAACAATTTATACAAATGTAATTTAACAATTAATTTAAATTAAAGTCTATTACAAAACATTTTATAGTGCAATTTCTTTGTGTTTTTTATTGTATCAATTGAAATATTTGATTACTGAATGATGATTTATGAAGAAAATGTAAGAAAGCAATACCTCATATTATGCTGCTTCGAGCAGTCCGGTTACAAAACAGTGACTGTTAGAGCAATTTGTCTGTGTTTTTATTCTATCAATGGTTAATAAATATTTGATTAGTGTATGATGTTTTATGAAGAAAATGTAAGGAAACCTCTTATAATGCGGTTTCGATTAGTCCGGTTTTAAATTTTTGAAACAAATTAAATTTTAATTTAATGTTTGTCCTTTTATACAGGCAAGTCTCTTTTTGTAAAATTTAAAGTCCTCGATTAATCCGGAATATTGACGAAACCGATTACTCGCACTATATATGAGTTTGTAAATTTTAATTTCAATATATGAATAATCAAATAATGCTAAGTTTTTTTTACATTCACGTTTAAACAATTAATGGAATTGATTAGCAATGTGTAAGGAATTAATTGCAATTTAAAGTATCCATACATAATTTAACAATTAATTTTTTTTTTAAATATTGTTCATAAATACATGAAAATCTTTATTTATGAAGAAAGAAAAACATCATTAAATTTGTAAATAAATTAATAATTTCTTGGTAATTTTTTTTTAATTAAATTAATTTTACTTAAATCACGTTTCAAAATCTACAAATTTCAAATTTAAGAATTAAAGAGAAAATTGTATAAAAAAATATTTTTCGAATACATTTAAATTCTAAATATTTCCATATAAAGTTTTCAAATTCACTTAAATAATTTATAGAAATTTCTTAGTAGATTTTCTTCTAATAAACGATAAATTCGCATTTGTTGCTAAAACATTGTAATTTAACAAATTTATTAGAAATATTGTCAAATATCACCAATTCTTGTCAAAAGTTGCTTAACTATTTTAATTTACTTACCAATCTTATTTGATACAATAATTTATCTAAACCAAACATTTCAAATTAAACTTTCATACAGTGGATTATACAGTGGATCCTCGCTTAACGAGCAAAATTTAGGTGATTATAGCCGCCATTGTCCACTCTTGTTATGTAATAGATTAACTAAATTAACTAAAAAGAAATACTCAATTAAATTACGAATTTATAACTTACTTACTTCTTATTTAAATAAAAATTGAATAAAAAATCAAGTAAAAATATTGTAAGTTGTCAAATATCAACAATATTTGTCAAAAGTTGCTTAACTATTGTAATTTAACTATTAATCTTATTTGATACAAATATTATGTGTATTTTTGTATATGTTTCAGTATACGAGTAAAAATAAGGAAATTTTGTAACGGATTAAGCGAGGTTTCACTCTATTAGTATTTAAAAATAAAAAAAAACTAAACAATCAGAGTCAATCATCTACAATAATTATACTTAAGCAAAGAATTATCTTATTGCAAACAATTGAGTTTGAGTGAAAGGAATTCAATTACATCTCCGTATGCAATTATCAATTTGTATCAAGCAAACTAAACTATTATTATCTTTTAATAACAATATGAAACATTTTGATTTGCCATAATTAATTTATGTATGATTGCTTATGTTTTCCGCAGATAATGTTACATCATCGTCATCATCTGTTATTAACAATTAATTAATGAAAATATGCATATTATGTAAACAATTACCTTTCAAATAATTGAGTTTACAACAAAGTTTTTCTACTATCAATATATTATTTTTTGTAGTTTATTAATGAACATTTTTTCCTATTTAATTATATCTAATAATTCATAAGCTTATCACATAAATAGATAAAAATAGATAAAAAAAATTATGTAATTAAATTTGTGCAAATTTACATAAAACTTTTATGAAGTCTGAATTATATGAAACTTAGGTTGCATATCGTTGCTATTACGCAATTATCAATCAATAATATTTGATCATTTTCTAATAATTGGCTTAATTTCTAACAAAGTGTATAAATTTGATATTATTTCAAAGAATGAATTTCATATTTTGTTTTTTATTATATAAAAATAAACAAATATGTAAAAATTATCAATGAAAGAGAAAAAAAAATCTATTGATACTAATCTTGAAAGCGAAATAGCGACTGTTCTTGAAAATCATGTAACTTTTTTTTGCGCGGGAATCAGTTATTACTATATTTTTTTTTCTGTTGTAAAAACATTGATTAATGGATTGATTAAAAGTTGATAAGATAAGTTGATTTTCGTCGGAGGTCTTGCGACAGTGAACGCTGTACGATGCGAAAACGCGTTTCCAAAAAAAAATTCGCGTGCAAAGTAAACCTCCGAAACAAGTAAAATGAACGAAGAAGAGATGACGGATCTCGGAGATGCTGAAACTCCGTTTCTGGAGTGTATGTGCTATGATTTTGGTGTCGCTTCTTGTATTAATTTTAATCGGTGTTCTGTTAATTCCAGCTATGCCGCAGGAGAGGAAGAATGAAGAGGAGGAAGATATCATCTCGACGTCGATAGGTGAATACGGGAGATGGCAGCTGATGCTGACCTTCCTCTTGTCCTTGCTGAATATACCATGCACTTGGCACATCTTCTCGCCGACATTCCATGCAAGAGATATGGATACGTGGTGCGCGAGACCGTCGCAGTTTGCTGATGTTGATGCAGAGCTGTGGAGGAATTACACGCAACCTACTGGATATTGTTCCATAATTGATACCAGTTATATTAATGTTTCTTCGAGCGGGATCTCGATACTGCCTGGAGCTGTGGAAGTTCCTTGTACCAATTGGGAGTTCGGTGGAGATGGTATGTACAAAACATGATCAAATTTATATATTTACATCTTAGAAGACAAACTTCTATCATAAAACTCTTTTAACAATCTTAGATAACATACATAACCAATGTTTCTGAAAGAAGTAAATGTTAGTTCATACACACATAAAAAGCTTGTAAGACTTTTCAGAAACTTGCAGAAAGAAACTTTACTTTTCAGTTAATTACAATGTTGATAAAAATTCTATAATTATTTATTAAACTATAAAACTCTCAACATTTCTTTAAATTTTAAATTACTTTTCTTCTAATAATATTAACATTAATGGCAACAGGCTTTGATCATTTACAAACTAAATTTTAATTCAGAAAAGCAAAAATTGATACACGAAGTTATTTTTTTCGTTTTTCCTTCTGAGCAGTCAAGTAAAACTTTGTGCAGTTTTTAAAAGTCTTCGATTTCAAACAGTCCTATTTAAGAAAACCTAAAGTATCTTCAAATATCTTCCTACTCCACATATTTTAACTTCTTAAATTAGTACACAAAATATTTGTTTCGTTTTTTTCCTCTCTTTCGTACTGTTTTTAAAATGTTAAAAGTCTTTGATTAGTCCAGTTTCAAACAGTCATATTTACTCCACTTCTTCGTGTGTCCTTTGTTAAAAAGTTGGATCCTCGAACATATCTTGCGCTTCTTCAATCTCAGTTGCGACCGGGACAAGTGACATCAATCAATCATCATGCATGAAGGCACTCGGTTCAATTCGAAAATTATACCGTAATGAGAGAGCTGAGGCTTCCGTCTAATTTACGAAAGGCGAAAAGTCCTTAGTACTTTACCGCCAATCATCATCCGGCCAATTTTCACTACTAGCCTTCATCCCGCACACACATATAGAAACACACACACATAAACAACATATATATACAGACACAGCATCATATCTGTTATCTATCCTTATCTATCCGACTACTCGTGTTTTGTTTTCACCTTCCCAATCTCGAACCGATATGTAAAAATCTACGCAAAATGAAATTGCGGAAATTGCGTTGTTTTTTTTTTTTGGTATAAATTGTTCATACACACTTGTTGTCTGTTTCTGGATTGCGTAACTTATTTTTTTAGATTAATCTATTTTGTTTGTTGTTCGGAGAAATCCGAAACCGAATCGCGCACCAAAAAAAAGATGTACATGCGTGGCGATGATAAAAGTTTGCAATTATTTCAATTCGAATTCATCTATTGCGGTGGAATTTCATGTGTCTCTGCTAAATCGTGAGCAACAACAACATGTGCGGTTATTCGAGTTATGCAAAATAATAATAAACTCGTAGCTTCTATATGGGAATTATAATTTATTGCTGGTATTGTTTTTGCGAGAATCTTTGTCTGCAAATTCTCTTAAAGTCTTATTTACATAACATTATATGAAATTCAGGTGCATTGTTTAAGTTTTCTGTAATGGATTTAATGCACGAAATGTGCGACTTCAATAAACAATATCAATTAATACCTGAAAATATATCTTAATTATATTGGAAATAAAATAAAAATTAACTTTAAATTATCAATCACAAATAAGTTCAGAAAAGTAAATTTAAGCGAATAAAATATTGAAATTAGTTATCTAAATATTTACAAAACTTTACAGAAACTCAGCAAACTTTAATTGGACAAATTGGACATGCCTTTATAATATTCGTAATATGTAGATAGAAAAACATACTAGATTTATAAATAAATAAGTTTCTGAAACGTTTCTTATTTCATAATTGTAATTTATATTCTAAAATTACTTTACAAATATAAAAATAGAAACAATGTTATAAATAATTATTAAATTTACTGGATATTAAAATAAAATAGATTGTATTTATTTCATGAGTCAACATAAAAATAATTTTTAAATGCATTGTCACGACAGTGTAGGAAAAGTACTTTCAATCATTTTTTTTTGTTATGAACTGATTACAATAAATAAGATTAAATAATTAATCAATAACTGATTAATTTTAAATGGATTCTGCTTCTTTACGGTCTTCTATTATGTATTGCAGTTGAGATAAATCCGGATGATCCTTGCGTAATCGCTGCATTAAAATACGCGTGAACATATGGAGCAATAACGCGTTTCAGATCTGCTGCAATTACATTAATTGAAGCGGAAAATTCCCGCGTTTAAATTACAGCTACACGAATTCCTTACTTCCAAATAATTGTTGCAAAATATTAACAAGATTCTTGGTATTCCTTTGTTCACAGGTGACACGATTATTTCGGAATTCAGTTTGCTGTGCGACAGGAAACAATTGAACAATTTGGCTGAAATGATGTTTTTGGGAGGAGTTGCTATCGGTGGATTGGCTAGTGGTGTTATTTCCGATAAATACGGACGTAAGAAGACGTTGATCGCTTCAGTTTTGATACAGACTTTCTTAGGTATGTTTTTTTAAATTAATTGTTGAGGTTTTTTTTGTAATTGGTTTTTGATTTGCAGGTGTCTCGATTGCTTTCGCGCCTTGGTTCGAGATGTACTTCATCTTGAGAGCCATGCTCGGCTTCATCTCTGTTTCGGTGGTTTTCAGTGGTTTCGTATTATCTATTGAAATAGTTGGAGGATTCTGGAGGACTGTAGCTGGGATTTCGTACTTGTTCCCAGTGAGCTTGAGCTACGTCATGATCTCTGGAATAGCTTACCAAATTAGAGATTGGCGCCAATTGCAATTGGCCATCTCGTTACCAGGAATCCTGTTCAGCATCTACTGGTACTTATAATTATGAACACTTCAATTACAATTGTCTTATTCACGATGATTTAGGTGGGTCATTCCTGAATCGCCGCGTTGGTTGTTGGCCATGGGAAGGCACCAGGAAGTTATGACGATCCTGCAGAGAGCTGCGGTGATGAACAAGAGGGAGTTACCTTTGAACCTGGACAAGCAGTTGCTCCCTGCCAACACGAAGATCCAGACTGAGTCCGTGGGAATCATGGATCTTTTCAAAACGCCCAAAATGAGGAAGATCACTTTGTTGCTGTTCGTCATCTGGTTCTCAGTCTACTTAGTTTACTATGGACTGGTTTTGAACGTGGGAAACATTGGCGGAGATTTATACGTCAATTCGGTTAGTCTTCTATTAACTAAAATTTCGTAGCAGAGTGAATTAATATGATTTAATTTCAGATTTTATCTGGGTTAGTTGAAGTTCCCGCCATAGCCATAAGCATACTGTTTCTGTTAAAGTGCGGAAGGAAATGGCCCTTAGCTTTGACGATGAAGTTCGCTGGAATTGCTTGCTTGTTGACGGTACCAATTCCATACATCTTCAGCGACGTCCAATGGTTGATCACTTCTTCAGCGATGACCGGAAAGTTCTTGATCAGCTCCTCGAACGCTGTGATGCCGGTTTTCACAGCTGAACTCTTCCCAACTACCATCAGGAATATCGGAGTTGGTGCGAGCAATGTCAGCGCCGGTATGGCTTTAATGATAGTTCCATACCTCTGGGAAATGGTCAGTATATCACAAAATCACAAAAAGTAAACAAACTAACTGAATGTTCATTGTTTCAGGCAATGTTCCATGATTGCGTGCCTATGGCCATCGTCGGCGTATGCGGCGTCATTGGAGGTACTTGCGTGCTCTTCCTGCCGGAAACAGGAAACGCTCCACTTAAAGACACTCTGGGTGATGAGGATACCGACAACGAGAACACTTCCAGCACCGTCGATTTAAATCGCGTCTAGTAATCTTCAAACAAACAAAAATATAACCAATCGAAAAAGAAAATTCTCTCTCTCTTCTTCTCAGAGAGATGTATTACATTCGTTTCTTAGTTACTTAGCACGGACTTGGACAGTCGAGAGTTTTATTTCGACGCGTCCGAATCGTCATTATTACCATTTATTGTTCTCTATCCACGCACATTTTCTGTATAAAATGTATATTATTATTATTAATGTCATGATGATAATCATCATCATGATTACTTTTATTCACTAACAAATACTCACTGACGTAGGTTAATCGCGCACAAGACAATAAAAATAAACAACACTTGTATAATATATACTTAGTAGCGATCACCGACAAAAAAAATAATCAACAAAAATTTCCGAAAAATAAAATTTGTATATGTATATTATATTTGTAACCTTGTAGATGTACTTTTATTTATTGTATTTTTAATATTGTATTTTATCTTTAGACATTGTTTTTTTTAAATAAAATGTGTATATTTTAATTATTAATTTTTGTTCTTGAATCCTTGCACTTTCATAAATACAGCTGAAGATGAGCTACAACTTGGGAAAATTAATTTATTATAGAAAATTGTATAGTTTTTGAAAAAATAGTAAGTTTTGTTAATATATTTCTAAGTTTTGTTGCATGTTTTGAAGACTGTAAGTGGCGAATGCGCCGGGTTATGAAATCAGAAAATGAATATTCAATTATTCTGGTAATAATAACATGTTAATTAATTGCAAATGAGTTTTGTAACGGTTAGTAACTGTTGCATTCGGAAAGATCAATAGATGTACGGGCCGAACGGAATGACCTATTCCAGAGCGGAGAGACTTGGGTCGGTCCTAAAACCGTGCAAACTCCAGACACATCTCCAGAGATCAAATAGAAGTACGTTTCAATTTCCACCTAGAAAATGAGGAGAAACCGTTCCCTTGTTTGTCCTTCCTTTTTTTGTTCGTATGTGACACAAAAAGAAAACTGTTGTTTTCTCTTCTACCAACCACCACATGAACTCTCTTTCTCCGACGGAATGTCGTCGCTTATTGATTGGAACGTGGGCGCCAGCGTGGGTCCAGGATGCCAACCCCGAAGGCCCGTATTTCCACGACAGACGTGAAAAATCAATATCGGACACGGTGTGTTTCCATCTCGCGCTGGTCCCGTCCATTTCCAGCCGGTACGATGTGACTGCCGCATCAAATCACATCTCGTTCGAAGCTCCAACAAAACACTGAAAAGGTGCGTCGAAGAGAAGGGTAATTGGATGGAGTTCTGAGCTGTGAAGGAAGGAAAGGTGGCGAAGATGTTGGAGGGAGCGGTCGCCAGGGTCCTGAACCAGGTGCTGGGGAAGTACGTGGTGGATCTGGACACGGAGAACCTCAATGTAGGCATCTTCTCCGGGCAAGTGCATCTTAACGATCTGAAGCTGAAATCTGAAGCTCTGGTAAGTGAACAACAAAGATTCAACCTAAAATTATGTTCAATTATCGTAACTGAGAATTAAATTTGCTATTAGTAAATCCAGGATAACACATGAATCATCCTGCGAATCGATAATCTCTAGATTACACCTCTGAAATCTGTTAAGGATCGGACCATATGGTCCATGCCTATTATCGTTTTCCTGCCTACTCAGGAAAGCGATTATTGATTTCGTTTAAATAAATGATTCCTGCGGGAGGCGCCCCACTGCTCTAAGCGCTCAGACAAACACGTAAGCATTTATTGATCTGTCGCTGCGAATTAAACTTATCCTCCGGATAATACGTCTTCTCGCACGACAACAGCTATTGACGTCGCCGAGGTGTAACATTCCTCTACATTTTTTTTCTTCATCGATTCGTCCTTCCACAAGCAAGAAATGTCAGTTGCGTAAAGAATAACGTTACGTAAAAAAAATATTGATTTATTTTACAACTATAATTGAATTTATCAATTCATCAAATCATTTACAATTCATTCAATTTTACAGGTTTTAACTTGAAAAATTCATACACAAAATAAGTAGAAATATATATATTTTAATGGACGATTCCATTAAGATCGTGGACATACTTTATAGGCACATAAGACGTCAAGATGAAGGAAATGCCCTAAAAATTTATTTTTACAAAAAAATAATGGATATTGATAATTTAAGAATTACAATAAACATCAACATTTTAAATTATTTTAATTTTGTAATTATAAGAAAAAGTAGACATTCAAATTTATTTGGGCGATTCCATTCAATTATTTTTTTTATAAATCTACATGAAAAACGTAAATATCTATATATTAATGGACGATTCCATTCAGATCAAGGACAGATTTTTCAATTTAAAGGCACAATACAGCCGTTATTATTGATTGAATACTTGTTATGTAAGCGTTTGTTATTTCATTTTTTGTAAACAGGTCGATACAAAAATGTCTTCATAATAGTTCGCATGAAATATTTCCATTATATTCTAGTTTTTAATCAACTTTTCAACATTCTTGATATTTTTGTAATCCACTGTTTATGAATATTAAGAATTACGTGAATACACATATTTATATATTTTTACTTACAATTTAATGAAAGATTTTTTTTACAATATTTCTATATTTGTTTTTTATATAAGTACTAAAATGCAAATTTTCAATAACAAAACCAATAGAACAGCAAAATACAATTACATTTACTTGTCAAGTTACGAGTCAAGTACTTTTACTTGTTAAAAATATTCGCACCTTGTCGATGAAAGTAAAATGATGCAATGAAACCAAATAATGTAACCAGAATTGAATTTTTTCTCTAATTAACACCGTTTTTCATACTTTTTTTTTATTTGTTTCCAGTATGAGTTAAATTTGCCAATTCAAGTAATTGCTGGAACGATTGGTAAAGTATGGCTGGAAATACCGTGGGCAAAGCTCTGGTCAAAACCAGTGGTGGTAAAAATAGAGGATGTTCATATCCTTGTTGGACCTGTCGTCAACAACGAACCCTACGATGCGGAGAAGAACAAACGACTCCAAAGGGCTTTCAAGAAAAAGGCTCTTGCAGATCTAACGGCCGAATCCGAGCTCATCGGAGGTCCCAACATGTTCTCCGAGTATCTGATCACGAACATCATCAACAACCTTGAGCTGACCATCACGAATGTCCACCTCCGATACAGGGACGTCGTGAACGGCCCAGAAACTTGGGTGCTCGGTCTTTGCATCGGGAATATCGTTGCAGAAACAACAAATAGGTAAGCCATAATAAATTAGTTGAATTTCGCTTAATAACAAAGTTGAATTTATGGAAGCAAATGGAAGGCAAACAAGAAGACAACTGCGAGCGATGAATTATCTTATTATATGGTGAAGGTTGACGGTTTGGCTGTGTATTGTAACCAGGAAAAAGATCCGATTCAATGGGATTTTCCGTCGCAATATTACGTTTGGCGTAACGCTATGTCTTCGAGTATTCAAACATATTCAATGAACGGAGAACCTTTTGAATTCAGTGAGTGAGATAGCATGCCGATGTTGTGTGTGATTTATAATTGGTTATTTATAGTCCTGAAACCGACAACGTCCAAAATCAAAATGACAATAAACCGGACGTCCGAAGGAAAGATCAGCAAGCTCTTCAGCGACGTCATAATTCACGATCTCTACTTCCAGTTCTCCAAGGAACAGTACAATTACATGACCAAATTGCTGGATTCCTTGAGGAGGATGTTCATCATTTGGAACTTCTTGCATATGAGGCCTACAGTCAAAGTATCTGAGAACCGGAAGATCTGGTGGAAGTACGCTTACGCCGCGGCCCTTCAGCAAAGGGTTTCTCCTTATAGCTGGAGCAAAATCCGGACGGTGCGTTTAAATTACCGCAATTACGTGGAACTCTACAAGAAGATCCTCCTGAACCCGAACGACACAGAGCTGAAGCTGGATTTGCAGATGCACGAGGACAGGTTGAGCGTCATTAACATAGTGATCGCCAGGCAGCAGGCCAGATTATCAGTAAATATTCTATACAGTTTCACATTCACTTGATTATTACATTGTTATATCATCAGGCACAAGCTTCTAGTTTATCCGAGAAGAGCTTCTGGGACATCCTACCTTCCCCGGAACGGCAGCACCTGTGCGAGAAGATATCCTTCCCCGACGAACCTCAAAGCCAAATTGGTATAAAATAGTTTATTTTATTAACAACCTAAATCAATCGATTAATTGCAGATTTCACTTACAATTTCCGCATCGGCTGCGCGGGATTAACGCTGCTCGACAACAATCGCGAGATACTCATCGTAACGATGACTCAGCTAATCTCCTCTTACCAGCCGAATTTCCTTGATAACACATACAAAGCCAGCCTGAAGATCGAGGGTTTAATAATTGAAGGAGCGAGCGTCGAGGAGCACTTGATCTCAATTGTATCGACGATCCACAACGGACACAGCCCGGCTTACTTCCTCAAATTGGATGTGGAGAAGACGCCAAAGAAGTGCGAGCACAGCTACAAGATTAATTGCATTTTAGAGCACATTGAAGTAGCGTACGATGAAGTAAGCGGATGACACGTAACATTAAGTTTATTTCTATACTTGACATCGTTTTGTAGTATTCGTACGAGAAAATCATCAATTTCTTCGGGAACCGTCACTTTTCCCTCGACAACATGATGGTTGCGATGCAGGCTTATCCCAAGCAGACGATGACTTGGATGCGGGATAAGCTGCTCGCCAAATGGGACTTTAGATTGGACCTGAAGCTGCCGTACATCATTATACCAGAAAACGGATCGCTTCAAAAGTAAATCCTTGCCCGTTCGTAAACCGTTATCGATTGCATCACACAAAAGCTGTTTATTTTAGTGGGGAGCACGTTCTGATCATCGATCTGGGCTGCGTCAAAGTCTCCACGGAGATTTGCCAGGAGACGAAGATCTCGCAGAACGCGACGCAAATGGAATTGGAAGAGCAGATGTATTCCAGATTCCATTTGAACTGCTCCGACATACAGATTCTGTTCTGCGAAAGCAAGGACACTTGGAAGGATTCTAGGAGGGAGAGGGACACCGATCTACACATTGTACCGAAAACAAATTTTTCGGCTTCCTATTCAACATGCGTCAAGAAATTGAAAACACTCCCCAAGTGATAATAATCATAATATGCAAATCTAATCAAATGTTAATTATAAAATAATGTTTCAGGTGCAAATTAACGGCGACCATACAAACCATCAAAGTTAATTTATCAGAGAGGAAGATAATTCAATTTTTAACGTTCATAAACAGTTTCACGAGGAGCATTGAGGTGAAGCCGCTGGAAAGGCCAAAGCCGTGGAAGAAGGACGCGATAATCGGGAAATTGAGTTGGTCGTATCTGATGCACGTTCAGAGCAGCATAATGATATTGGACTCGTACATCAATAAGAGGCACAAGGATCGCAATGGCATGTTGAAGAAGGACATCAAAAAGTAAGTTCCCAAGTGGAACTTACTTAAAACAAATAATTTAAGCGTAATTATTTAGTTTTAACTCTTTTGAAATATTTCAGAAGGTCCTCGGATAGATACAACAAGGAGAACATGAACGAGGTCTGGGCTAGATGCGTGGATCTTCCTGGATTGGAAGACAACATTTCACCGAGCAACACAATCTTGATTATATTTAGATTCGTTGTCAATGAGGTTTGTCTATCATCGTGATATTCGGATCATCAATATAACATTGGTTTTAGTTCCAATTAGTGTATTCACGGTCCTGTGAGAACAACGATCGGCAATACATGATGCTGAGACTTGGTTTATTCGCAATGGATATAGCTTGGATGACCTATGGTCCAGCCTGTCAGGTTTCCTTGAGCAGCCTAATACTAACTGATAAGTTACACACTACCCCGAGTGGACAGTATTTGGATTTAATACATAGCCCATTCCCTACTACAGTGGACGTAGTTACTATACTTTACAGAAAGGTAAATACTAAAAGCATTTAAGAAAACATCTAGTAAGTATTTTTATGTAGGTTGATGCTAATTGTCCGGACTTCTGGACGCACTTCCACGGTGTCGAAACCTCTTTAGTCGCTGATTTTGGCACCCTCCACGTCATGTTCCATCAAGAGGCTTTCCACACCATCATCAAATACACCAAATACCTCAACCAAAAGTAAGTTTCTACACCGAAATATATAATTCGAAATCTACAAAATTTTCTTTAGGATAAGATCGCATATATCTAAGTCAATCCTGACTAAAATTCAAAACGTGGCGAACATAGCGAAAACCCTATTTCCGACGAAAACGAAATTTGATACTCCAGTTCCTCCGGGTTCGATAAAGTTCTCGCATTCCGCTCGACTCAGCGACTTGAACATCCGCATCTGTGACTCCGACTTTGACATAGTCAACATCTACGTTTCCGGTTTCGAAATCGACTTCCTGTTCAGGGCCAACGAGCGCTTCGTGTTCCGCTCATTCTTGAGCAAAATCATCGTCGAACATTTAAGCGATGTAACTTTATACTCAAAGGTTAAATACATACAATTATTCCAAACCATATTTTAACAATTATTACTTCTGCTATAGGTATTATACACGGACGAAGATAGGGTTTTCGAAGTGAAATACGTTCGTTACGCTTCAACTATGTGCAGACATAGCGACATTTCACCAACCAGCGAAGAACTCAACAGCAATGGAAGCCTCAAATTCCATTTAGGACAATTGCATGTAACCTTCCTATATAAACTAATCGTACAATTACACGTAAGATATTACTAAATCGGACTTACTCCAAAAACTTATCATATTTCTTTGATCAGAGATTCATCGTTAACTTGGAGGGTCTTCAATATCTTCAGAACGCTTACGATTTCTTCAACAAAATGACTGTGAAAGCTACGGAAACTTTGAAAACAAGCACGAAAATCAATTTATCCATCAATATTAAAGGCCCTATCTTGCTTTTACCGCAAAAATCGTCTTCACCAAACGTTGTTATTATTGACACAGGTCAATAGATTTAAAGTAATTATATTTATTAACGTATTAAATTAATTCTATTTTAGGTGATTTAAGTATGGAAAACTTCTTTAAAGAATACGATAATGAGATCATAGAAAATATATTGGTTAAAATTGAACATATTACCGTTTCAAGAGGTTTGATGCTTTTAAACTCAAGCATGGAGATGCAAGTAAGTCAAGCGCATAATTTAAAGTTATTCAGTCATAAAATTATATGCATATATTTTAGGAAACTATAATTGAACCGTTTAAAATGAATATGGATGTAAAACGTTTCATCCCGTTGACAAAATCAGCGTACAAAACTCTAACATGGGAAATCGATGGTATAATGCAAGCGTTTCTAATAACTTTGGGTCAAAAAGATCTGTCGATAATTCTATCGATTTATACGGATAATATAGGTGAAGGTAACATGATCGAACTGTTTCCGGACTCCGTGAATTCCCCAACAAAAGCACCTGAATCCGACGAAGTCGTCAGGAATCTTGAGGCTTTCTTCTGCGAACCGAAGCAAAGAAATATATCTGTTAAATTCAGATTTGATGGTATTAATTTAGGTTTGTTTTTCGACTCCGGTGAATTGTTGAGTTCCCCCATAAGAGATTTGAACCATGGTTTATGCAGGTTCGATGTCATCGATATCGGAACTTCTTTCATAATCTACACGGATTACAGTTTAGATGGAAAGTTATATGTAGATTCGATTGAGATCGAAGAAATTGGTCCAGATGCAAATTCCCACAATAGAGGTATTCTGCAAGCTGCAATGGATGTTCACAAGAACAATAACTGCCACATAACTGTGAATACACCACCGATAATAGACATCACTTTCCATCAAAATAAGACTGGAGATAAGTCCATTGATATCATCATAGGTCGTTTGGCTTTATGCCTTTCCGTTCCTTTCTGCGAGAAATTAGCTCTGTTCGTGATCGAATGCTCATCGAAAGATAACGTTGAAGACGGAATAGTCAATCACGGTTACATCTGCGATTTGCAGAGTGAACCCATAATACCATTCATACCACACAGCATCACCATCGCTTTAAGAATAAACAGACCCGAGTTCATTTTCTTGGTCGAAACTGCATCAAACAAAAAACGTTACTTCACCACGAAAATGGAAATCTTGATCGATTACTCACAACACTCGAACCAACAAAACTTCGTCGTCTCTTTATCCGGTCTTCACACCCAATTCTACGATATGTGTCTGAGCTCTTCGGAATCCTACACGATCCTTAAACAATGCGACGTAGAGCTATCCAAATGCTTCTCCGATAAAAATGATAAAATCACAGCTAATATCTCATCAATTTACGTGCAATTCTGCAGTCGAGTCGTTTATTCCATCAACGATATTCTCAATGACATAGTTGAGCATTTTAAAGTCCCCGAAACTGTGGTATCTCCAAAAGAAATGCGAAAGATGGAGATCATCAAACAAGCAAACATGGATAATCTGTGGGATCCGAAGAAGTTGACAGAATTCAACGGAAGAAACGAGGAGTTTGCAAATTCCGGGAAAGGTTTGATACACGAAGTTTTCATAATGCCTAAAACCGATGTGTTCATTATATTTGAGCTCGAAGAAATACCTGTTATAGTCTTCAAAACGACAATAGAATTGACAGTGTATGATTGGACGTCTCTGTTAAATAGCACTTGTGAAATAACGTTTCAAGCCAACTATTTTAACGACAGCGTTCAGAGCTGGGAACCAATTTTGGATCCCGTCGTTTTGGATGATAACGTTTACAAACCTTGGGAACTGTTCATAAAGGTGTTCCAAGATAAAGCGCAGCCGATGTTCAATTGCGAGAAACAAGTTAAGAAGGAGAAAGATAAGAAAGGAGCGTCACAATCCACAACTGAGGATGAAGATGAAAGCGGAGATGATATGATTTATTTGGAACCAACGAATGCTTTCCATAACAGGAATAATAGACGCGTGAAGACTAGTCTTTCCACTTTCTTAGATGATTCTGATTCAGAAAACGAGGATGGAAGCATGGAGAAGTTGGCTGCAGCTATTTCAGATCTGTTCACAGGGTAAATCATCTAACATCAAAGTAATTAGATATTAATATTATTTTATTTTGCAGAGATTGGAATGAGAGTGAAGGCAGCGAATGCGAACAATCCAGCGACAGCGATGAAGGTTCTGATGATAATCAAAAATCTAAATCGAATGAAGCCATTCCAGAAGAAGTTGCGTACAAGAAAGCAACGTACGTGCTCCTGGATTCTAAAGACACGCTGAATTTCACAATAACTCCGACTTTCTTGAAAGTCTTCAACGATGTGTACAACATGTACTCGAATAAAACCCTTTCAATTGCTAACAGCTCGAAGGCCATAAATTTGATTAATGATATTGGTCCTCAGAGCAAGGTCGAACTGTTCGAGAACAAAGGGAACGAGAATGATGCGGATTCAGTTTTGGTGGTTTCTAAAACTTACGAAAAGGAAGATTCTTGCCCGAACAGCCCTTCGAGGGGATGCTACCTCATTGGAGATTTCAATGATGATCTGGACGATAGAGACAGGTAGATTTGAATTCAAATTATGTGCAGGTAGATTTAATTTGAATTTAACTTTCAGTTGCTCCGAAGATAATACGAAAATCGATTTTGAGGGTGGATACGATTTGGAAACCATAAACAGTTTAGATTTCCCTCGATTCACGACTCCCTTATTGTATGAGAGGATCAACACTCACCAATTGAAAATACACGTTCCTGGATTCCAACCGTTCCAAACGAGTTGTCCGAAGAAGGCCAACGAGAAATTACTTAGATTGCATTCCACCACGGCCAATCAGATTTATTACTTGATTGCCAAGAGTTCAATTAACAAACACGGAAGAGATGTTGTTGTCAGCTCACCCTTACAAGTAATTAACACGAAATTGAAACACACTTAATGCAACGTTTCCATTTTAGATACGTAACGAGACTTGTTTCGCTTTGAGCATTCTATATCAACCCTCAGTTTTGCAACAACTCAACTTGGAACCTGTTGGAGATATGACCAATCCGTTTGAAACTACGATGAGGATTGCAGTTCTGGAACCTCATGAACAATACAACGTTCCTCTATACATTGCATACCACTGCAAACTCTTCATTCAGCCGGCATATGCAGAGTAAGAAATTATAATTTCCAAAAGGTACATTTACATTCATCAATTATTTTAGGGGTCATTATGCTTCAAATACTGGAATCTGGTGGAAAGATTTGGTGACGGATTTGGACACGGCTCATAACTTCCACTGTAATCCGAAGAGCAGCTCCAATTTAGAGGTATTTTCTTTGCGAGTAATGTTGAAGAAAAATATCGAGGCGAAAAATTCGCACAGCCACTCCATTCCAAACTACGTGATTCATCTGCTTCCTCCATTGATACTACACAACTACCTGCCATACGCTTTAACAGTAGAAAATGTAATCCTCAAGCAACAGATGAAGGTTGAACCAGGAGAGAAAACCAGTATTTACTCGTTGAACCTTTCAAGCGATCAAAAGCTAGTAATCAAAGTTGGCTATTACAATTTGGTGTGGACCGGTTTGTTAACTCTGACACCTCATCTGGATGAGAAAGTCATAGTTTTAACTTCTGATACGAAGCTGGAAGGTTCTTGGACCAGGCAACTTGCTGTCAACGTTAAAGCGGAGCGAGATGATAGCTGCAACGTGTACATTTACACTCCGTATTGGATCGTCAATAAAACAACACTGCCTTTGCACATTAAGGTATAATAGTTTGATCAAAGCAATAAACATTTAATAAATCATCGATGTTTAG
Organism: Nicrophorus vespilloides; assembly: GCF_001412225.1. NCBI lineage: Eukaryota > Metazoa > Arthropoda > Insecta > Coleoptera > Silphidae > Nicrophorus > Nicrophorus vespilloides. Next base: position 422,450 of record NW_017100082.1, on the reverse strand, counting down.
GCAAGCTCAACGAACACAACTTACGGATCGAATACGGAAGACATTATCCTATTTACTTATAAGAGACACGGAAAGCAATCGCTGCAATTGAAAGTCTACGATTCCGATTGGTCAAATGAATTTGGTTTGGATTGTGCCGGAGCTACTGGATTGGTCGTCTGCAAGGATAATGAAAGGAAGAAGAGGTACTCCTTCTTACTATCCATTGGTTTATCGGAGATGTGTCCAAGATTTACCAAAATTGTAACGCTTTTACCAAGCTTCTTGGTTTCCAACCACACCAACAAAGAATTAAGGTTTTTATTGATGAATTTAACAAAAATATCTATTTCATTTATATGTTTTTATTTAGGTTTATGGAGCACAATGAGAAAACTGATCTATGGGTTGACTTGGGTCAAGGACGATGCGTTCCCTTTTGGCCGGAAACGAGCTCAATGCAAATGTTTGTCAAATTGCGAGACAATAAAGTCACTTCACCCGCATTTTTCATCAATAATCATCATAATACTGTTTTAAGGATTGATAAAGGGGTATTTGGTATTCGTTTAATTAATAATTAAGTTGTTTCATTATGGTGTTGTAGAGCGCAATAACGGTTAATGTATTTGGTGGTAAGATTGAACCGTTCAAGATAAACTTCGAGGATTATAGAGATGGCGATGCACCAGTTGTGGCCAAGAATTTCTGCGCCGACCTCTTCGTAAGGATTCAGCAGAAAGGACAAAGTCCTGTCACTTTATTGAGCCCGTATCAAAGCGTAACTTATACGTGGGATGAACCTACTAAACCTAGAGATTTGATGTGGAATGTTTATAATAATAAGAGTCCAGGATTTTATGTAGACATACTGAAGGATTGGTATATATTGAAGTTTGTTTATTTGGTAAATATAGTAATTGATGTTGTTTTGTAGTTATGGGGAGGAGAGGATTAGTTTCCATAGTGTAGCCCCTGGTAACAACACTAGCGTAGCGACGATTTCTAGTAGCGAAGACTCCGATAGTTCTGATAGTGTGAAGACAACGCTGAACAAGAAAGTGCGTAGAGATAAGATTGTTATTTATTGGGTCTCCTACCGGGACGATGAGCAAAGAACGTTGCTTTTAACCCAAGATCACAGGGTGTACAACAACATCGTCCAAACCATCTTCAACGAAACCGGTGATATTGAATGCCTGGTTTCGTTAGCCGGTATGGGATTATCATGCTTCACTTCTTCTTCAATGAAGAAAGAACATTTGTACTTGTCGCTTTCCGACGCTCCGGCCAATTGGGAAGTGAACGTAGGTCACAAGTGGAAGATGCTGACATTAGAGCTGGCTTCGTGGATCGAGGATAAGTATAGACTCCACTACAAGAAATGTCAATTAAAGGACTACGTGCATATAGACTTCGAGAAGATGTTCATGCTGAAACCGTTCTTTGCAGAGCTGCGCAGAACGTACAGCCCCGCCATTTACGTGCAACTTAGAAAGTCGGTGAACCACAGGCATATCAACTTTAAGATCAACTCGATTCAGATCGACAACAAACTGGTGAATTCCAACGAGTCCGTGGTATTATGTCCTTTGCCTGTTGAGCATCTCAGGACCGCACCTTCATTCATCCAATTCGCATGTACTAAAACGATTGCAGCTAACTGTGATATATACAGGAATTTAAACATAGATGTTAGAGATTTCTACCTGAATATACAGAGCGACTTGGTGGCTAATATTGCACAGCAATTCCTCGACAGCAGAAAGAGCTCCGTCGAGACAACAGTTCTTTACAGAAAAGACATGAACAAGGTGCACGGTCCACTCGCTCCGATCGCTACCAGAATCATGCAGGAGAGAAGAACCATAATTGAAAAAATAACACTGACCCAAACGTACATCCAACTCAACATACTAAACAAACCACCAACTAATTTCAACAACATCTCCTATCCTATAACCAACATCTTGAGTTACTTCTTCCCCCACAACATCTCACCTTACATGCCAATCGAAGGAGTTAAACACAAGATAGCCGCGATGGAAATACCAGAGAACCGAATGGATTTTGTCAAGGGACTTCTAGAGATTTGGGAACACTGCAAATCGCATTTCCTTCAACAGTATTACGCCCAAGTGTTAGGTCTTCAGGTCTTGGTTAATCCGCACGCGATGCAACAGCCAATCGTCGCAATGAACGAAGTAATCAATACAAAATTAACAATTGAACAAACTATTACACTTCTTTGACTTTCAGGTGGTACCAAACGACGCTGAAAAGATGTCGAGCGTGATCCTATTCGGATGTCGTTGTTTATTAGGACATTTAAACATGTCTTCTGTTGCGTTAGAGCAAAGCATCATGGAAATTTTCAATAACCAAAATATTGAAAACATCCAGAGAATCAGAAGGCATGGTTTGTACCATAACGCATGCATGTTACCGAAGAGCATAACATCTTCGTCCAGGAACTTCAACCCTGGAGTGATGTTAGCTTTGGACCAAATAATTGCCAAAAGCCAAACCGGTAAACAACATCAACAAATAAATTGAACTGAATAATTTAAAGAAAAAAATGTTTTCAGCTGGGATTCAAACAGACGGTGAACTATTCTTCCGTGGAACCGGAAAAGCCCTGATCTCTTTGGTGACCCGTCATCCTGATGAAAAGTCGAACAGTGTTCATGTGGCAATGGAAGCTTTGAAGCGCGCCTCTCTCTTGGGCGAACCAATAAAGATTCATCAGAGACTCACCAGATACACCAATTTCCATTTGGTAACTGACTATTACCAGTTCTATTGAAGCAAAACTAATAAATTGTGTTTGCAGGGTTTAAGACCGTTTTCCATTTACGAATCGATGGGCTGCTATTTGTTAGAGATTGTAGCCAATGGTAGGTTTTACAACGATACCTATTGGACTCACGCGGCCATCGATAAAGCAGGGAAATCCATAATAATTGTTAGTTTAGAGTAAGTTTTGAAGCAAATTCCAAAAACCGAGAATTAGATTCATTTGATTCTCTTGATTTTCAGGCATGTGTTAAGAGCAAATAAATGTCGTTTGTGGGGTCCTTGGGAGTTGGAATGGTCTTTAGATTTGGACGAGATCATTTCAGTAGCTAAAGTTACGACCGCACAGTTAGTGTTAAATATAAGACAGGTAATTGATACACTATCAACCAATCCAATAGTATTTACGCTCTATTTTATTTATAGGGAGAGAACGATCTTCTGAATCCTGACGGTAAATTGATTGTCAACGGTGACAAGGAGGTAATGGATTGGCTACAGGAGAAGATCGAGCAGGCTATTGTTGTTAGTATGGAGGATAAATCGTGGACGCTTACTACTGAATAAATTATTACAGAAATTGGATAAATCTATCTATATATATATATTTTTTGTGTATGTATTGTAAATAATTGTTGTTCTAAAAAAAAACGAGATGGTGTATGAAATCAAGACAAAAAAAAATAAAATATATTCCCATAAAATCGTTAATAGTATCTGTATTTCTTAAACAGCGACTTTAACAAAACAAAAATACACATACGGCTCAAAATCACATCAAAATTTCCAACTCTCAATAAAACATAAATCTCATAGCACATACTTTATTGAGTAGTAGTATAATCATTGTCTCTTCTCCTTGTACAATTTTTGTTCAGTTCGACTGCGAGTCAACAAACAACGTTCAGTTTCGTTGGTTCAGTGATGCGGCATTTTGTCACGTAAATCCTGCTCCACTCTATAGATCTTTAAGCTAACCAAGTAATCTCTGCAGATTTTGTACAAGGTGTTGTAATTATAGAATATCAACAGTGTGATTGACATTATGTGATACCAGAATATACACCTGATCAACAGCAAAGCCAATTGAAATAGAACTAAGATTCCGTGCAACAACAATATTCCACCTAACGCCACCGAAGGATTCTTGAAGATAGCCTAAAGAAATCGATAATGAAGATGTTATTCATCATAGTAAAGGCAATAAACTGCACTTACATAAAACCTGGAATACATAGCATTCCCCGGTTCGGCGGCGTTCGATTCCCCTTGAGCTCTATACATTTCCCTTCCATGTCTGACCAGAGATCCAATAGGCCAAAGCATGTCATCCTGCCACGTATACGCAGCAGGAAGCACAGACCTCGTCTCCACTCTACCCCAACTCCCGAGATGTAGAGTAGCTCTGTGCAAGGTATCGC
>NW_017100082.1:407213-418234 GCF_001412225.1 Nicrophorus vespilloides | reverse complement strand
CGTGCGCCGTGAAACAACTGAGGAATATGAAGATCACATGCTGGCAAGCCCAGTACACGTCATAATACAGGAAATTCTACGAACAAAACAAATTATTATTCATTATTTATTCCTATAAGAATTTAATAAAAAAAATACCTGTGTGAAACAGCACGGGATAAACCCAGCATAATACGCGTTCAATATGGAACTGAACAAGATCTGTTTCATTCGATTATTAAAATTAGTCTTCAGATTCTCAACTTCGCTTCTGATCTCCGCCGCATTCGATGTGCATGCATGCAAAGGTGGAGGAGCGGAAACATTCCAATTGATTAGCTCAAAGAAAGGAGTGATTGTAAATCCAAATAGTATCACATAAACTGAAATTCTTTAAAAACAATTTATATAATATGTTGATATAAAATAGATTAAAAAAGAAGTTATTATATTTGCTAGGTTATAGCTCCTTCCTGAATATATCAATAATTTGATTGAATTTATCAGAATATTTATAAAGCAAGGAATTAGAATGAATACAATATAGAAAAATGTAATAACTTACGGATAGCATAAATAAAAAATATTAACAACTGCATGGTTGGTAACAACAAAATAGGAACATATTGCTAGAACACAGAATATCAATCCAAACAAGAAAAGTCTTGTAATCAGATCGATTTAATTGAAATTAATAACATTCACAGATATTTAATATATATACTAGATTACCTGTAACAAAAGTATCCCAACTCATGTAATTTTTCTGGTAAAATGCTGTCCAATAATTTGCAACCCATAATATACAAAATCCGCCTCGATAATATGATTATAATGAATATATACAAGTTGACATCAATTAAATAAAAATTCTAAAATCCATGATCGAATTAATTAACTATTAATTAAAACCATTTATATAATAATTTACCATTGCATGATTTGTGTAGGAATTGGGAAGCCACCATACACTTCTATATAAATGCAGGAATTGCAGGCTGGCAGATATCACGCTGAATGCAAACATGGTAAATTCAAATTCGAGGTCACTGTCTATTGGTGTGTTCGGGAATTTTATATGTTTCGGTGCACTGGGTGTCTCCAGGCCTGGCAGTGTTGGTACAGCAGCCCCAAGTGGGGAGTATCTCGAACTGGCCAAATCACCAGGTATCAGAGGCACCGTTGGTGGTACACTCGACCTCATCGTCCTGGGCATTCTTCTGCCGCCTCCCGGCATATTTATATCAAAAGTAACAATTCAAAAAAAAAATAAACACAGTAACCTCTGTTTACATCGCTGTCACTTTGACAGGTTGATTGAACTATTATCGGAGGAAGGATTAGAACTACTTCTTCGTCCCTCTGGAGGTGGAAGAGGGAACTAAGAAATTTCAAATTTGAAGGATCGTTACAGGAAATTATTGTTTGACAAATGGTGAGTTTAAACTTAATATATTACTATTTATTATGCGATTGTTACATGTACAAGTTATGTAGACGAACTAGCGAGTTTACAAACTCCAAGTTCTATAATACTTTTCAAATATTTACAAAATATTAACGTCAATTGGAATCACTACTAGATTCTCCATAATCACCAACTAAGGAGTTTGTCAGTTTCTGCTTTTTACTAACATGACTAGATTCGCTCTTTTTAACAACCAAATTTGTTGCCAGTGTTGTCTTCAAAGCTTTAACTGCTTTTCTCTCCTTGTCAGGGGTGAAAGAGTCCATGGGTAAGGCTGAAGCAGTTATTATCTGTCTCCTCAGTAAATCAGTCTTCTTCTCCACATCCATACTAGGCTTAATTCGCAGTAGAGAAGCCACCCTTCTATCTTCCTCACTTTCAGGAAGCAGGGCAATATTCAAACTTGATTTCTTTAGCAATGCATTATCCACAGCTGCCTTCATCTTCACCTCCTTGCTCTGACTCCTAAAAGCTGCTCTCAACTTCTGATTAGCAGTGTAATTATCTGCCCAAGTATCTTCATTTCTATTAAACAAATTAACAAGTCTAGGTTTAGATGACTCAGCTATACTAGCATCTGCATTCCCATGCTCCAATTTATACATGGAATCATCAAATAACTTCTTTTGAGTCTCTTTAGTCTCTGGGACAATCTGCTCATTTTGTAGAGGATCCCATCGGTTTTCCTGCCTCCTCGCACCTGATATTATCTGATAGTCTAGATTCCCAGGATCTGTTTTTATTATGAAATGGTTATCGCACAGATGGCATTTCATGTTGAATTCATATACTGGTGTGGTATAGTACATCCCAGTTTTCTTCTTTTCAGCATTGTATCTCACACCCATACCTATGTGGTTGTTGCATCCATCGCACCAAATGTTGTAGGGCATCTCAAAGCGGATGATGAGGATGCCCAGATGGGCCTTCCGGCCCCTCTCTCTGAGTGCATGGACTCCTTTGAACTTATTCAGACCACCCACCTTTGGATCATAATCCGGTGGGTAATATTTATTTTGGCCCTTCCTTTCACCCATCTCTGCTGTTTTCTACTAGTTTGAAAAATTTATTGGTTACGTTTTTCAGCCACTATATACTTTACACCTTACACTTTCGAGGTTAACTACTCTTGTTTATGTTTCGTTTTTGGCAGGTCAAATATGTCAGAGCATGCGCTCCAAAATTTCAAAAATACCCAAAAATATTGGACCTAATCTTAGCGAAATCTGTGTCAAAATTAGCATTCCTCTTGATATATTTCTTATATATAATAATAATAATAGAAAATGCGGATGATAAGTAATGACTAATCATTTATATTTAAGACTACTTAATTAGTTCACGTCCAATTATATCGCGTTATCTTTTATTTGTAGAGTAAAGAAAACAAGTTTTTTTTTTGCCTTTTTTTTAACAGTTTATTATGAGTAGAGTTTTTCGAAAGAAAGAAAATTGCTTAAACCACCTTATGGACAATTGATTAATAACTATTGAGGAAATTGTTCTACAGGTCTGAGAATTCGTCGCAACGACCTCATTTCTCCTTCCTCTTGATCACAACAGGTCCGACGTTATCCCCGGTTTCTTTGTTGTGCGCTCCATGAGCACCATCGCAATACGGCCACTGTAATTACAAAAAATACATCGTTATCTCTGTTTCGTTATGCAACCATTGCAACTGTTCTCACGTTTTTGCTTTTCCAGCAGCGGCAGAAGACGGCTTTATCGGCGATGTCCTCCACGTCGATGGTGTCAACCACCTTCGGATTGGTCTTCAGAATGTTCTGGTTGATGGACTTGCAAGGTACTGGTCTGCCATGGGGACAGAACGCTCTGTAAGTCAGGTACGTGAATCCAGCAAGAACCGCGGTCGGCGGAACCAAGGCTGCCCAGTCTCTAACTGCAAGATATACGAAGGAGCATTACAAAACTGGGTTTCTCCATGCATAACAAGAACAACAGCAAAGATGTATGCTTTCTAAATTGGTATCCCCTTACCTCCCAGTTTAAACCATCCACCGATCGAGTCTGGAATTGGAAGACCCGATAGGTAATTCGGGATTGTCGATTTGACCAACGACGATAAGGCGTGCATTTTTCTGGATTAGTTGAACAAGAAAAAATGCAGTTTAATTTTAGACGATCGTCCAAGGTTGACAAACAAAATACGGGAACTGCTGCGAACGGACACGGCACGCACTGAATCCGCTCACTTCTCCGTACGATTTTGTGAGAGCCTCGGATTTTCCGTGGCAGTGTGTGAAAAAAACACTGTTACTCAATTTATTCAATCCAGTGGCGTGCACCTTCCTTGTTCATCTATTAAGATGATCAAGTTGCCTACATTGGATAACAGCAATACTATTTGATTACCAACAACAATATTAATACAGTTAAACTTGCATTATCATCCACGTTTATAGAACTAGAAGAAATTATTGCATCTAGAATTAGTATTTTTAAGTTACAAACCAATTAGTTTTTAATATTGATTTATATCACATAAAAATGGTAGTTAATTCAAATTATATCAAGTAATAGTGTTAAATTGCACTTGATATAATTAAATAACTATAATTACTTCTGGTTGAAAACTATAAAAAAATGATTTCGTTGATATTGGAAATTTGAAAGAAAGATATATTGGTTTGTTGATTTCAATTGATTTATAAAAGAAATTTATATTTAGTGTTTATAAATTTGTAATACTTTTTAAGTATTAGTAAGTATTCATTTTGAGTATATATTGTAATTGTTTATTATTTTTTTAGGAGAAAGGACTTCAATGATCATGTGCGATTTTATAATTATTGGAATCTTGTAATCGTTATTTGAAATATTAACTGTGGAATCATGAGATTTGAAAATGAAAATGAGTAGGTTTGTAAAACAAAAGTGATGACAGTTGTATTTGAATTTTAGTAATTTGTTCGAAGAGCAGGAAGGTTTAAATATTAGGTGAATGAGGAAGAAGTGATGGTAGTAGAGTGGTATGAAATGATGGAAATGGTTGGAAAGGAGAGGAGCTCCTATTGGTGCGAGTCGCCGATGGTTTCGAAGCATCGTCTGTAAACTGGTGGGACCTAGCGGTGAGCGTGCGCTACTATTCAGTTTCGAGGGTTATGTTGTGAAAGGTAGATTGTGTCGACGAGAGAGTGTTGTTAAGTTTTAAAATCGATGGTAGTGGTTAACGAATATGGCTGAAGAGTTATTAGTGGAGTTAAAGCGCAGTGAGAATTCGGGATTCGGTTTCAGTTTGTTGGGACAGCAGGGATTACCGCACATAATCTATGCCATATCGGAAGATTCCCCGGCTGCCGAAAGTGGAAAGGTAAGTTCTATTTGTTGTTTTGCCTCTCTGCATCATCTCCACACCACCACTTCTCGCTCCTTCTCCTCCACCTCGTCTTCCTTCTTTTTAGAAGCTTGTTCTTCTTGACTTTTTCCGGTGTCTCGCGAGAGATTCCAGCGTCTGACTGGCGGCCAATCAACTTTTACCATCCTCACATGTTAGCCCCACGATTTCGTAGTCCCATCGTCAATCCGTAATTATCATTTCGTTTTTTTTTGTTGCCGGTCAAGTTTCATTTAATCCTTTTCCACCTCTTGCATTCAGCATATGTATGATATACATGCTAAGAGCATGCCTCACCCTCGTCCGATCTTTTCATCCCGAAAGCCGGCCGCAATGCACCATAATCAATCCCGATGCCTATGTGTATTCCTATTTGCGAAAATCTCCGGCTCACGAGGGCGGGTACCACTCGAAACGAAACACCCACCCTTCTTGTCATGTTGACATCTAAACAACAAAACCGCAAAAGCCACCGCCGTTTCGCCAACTAACCAGAGCCCGCACCCGAATTTCATCCATCATACCAGCTTTACAATACACCCGACACGTGGATAAAACAACCATTATTCCTTGAAATCTGCAGAAATCTTAATGATTAACAGCAACAACAAATATCTCAAGTATCACGCTTTCAATGAATCCGACACTGAATCGATATACGATCCGACCAGTCACCGGATCAATTGTATAACATTTTTTTTATTATTTGTTTACAATTCAATCGTAGCAACAAAATCATTTCAAATAGGATTTAATCTAATATTTACTACTTGAACTTAGTTTTTCTTATTAGATGAAATGAAAATTTCTCAAATAAATAACTTTACAATAATAATTTACACTTCTTAATATTCCTTATTGTATTCATGACTTCTTATATAATCGTTTAAATAAATACCATTTAGTTTAAATTCTTATTAGAATACAATTGGAGATTTTATATTTTCATATAGTTAGTAATTAAAATTTCACTTTCTTAAATTCTCACAAATTTCGGCACTTTTCGTTTTGCCTTTGCTGCATTTCCAAGTGCTATATTGTTGTAGTGTAAATGAAGTAATACAGGCTATTACAGAATTATTACATAACGAAGTCGGGCTACGTGCGGTGTTTGTGGATTAGTTTACTGCTATTTGAAGGCACCGAAGGCATTGTCTTTTGTTTCTGGTTCATAAATATGACTTGGCTCATTGTAAATTAAAATAACGCAGGCGGTCAAATGGGTGTTACGTAACAATGTTACGCCGTTCGTTTGGTTGTTTATTATCAGATTTACTCGTTTATTATCAGAGAAATATGTATTATTCATATAATGTGAATACTTGCGTTCGTTGTTTTGTATATTAAAGTTAACCTATAGTTGGGAAAAAGTTTTCTTAATGAAATTATATCTACGATCCGTACATGAATCTTTCTTTATTTTTTTTAAGCGTCAGTAAAATTATACTAAAATAAACGGATAAGAAGCTAAGCTTGTTTATTTGTAATACAATTAAAGTTTTCAAACAAAACCAGTGATTAGTTATAGGTAAGTTTCATTAGAATATTATTTGATTTAAAAAAAATGTAATAGTTTAAGAGAATAAGGATGAAAGAATGTAATAAAGTGAAACTGAAAAGTGTCTAATCAACAGATTTCGGTGAAACGTGTTTGTTATTCAACGATATAATTCCACGTTTATAATGAAACTGTTTGTTTTTCTTCTTTTTTTTTTGTAGCCTTCCCCATACTTCCTGCCTGCCTCTTCTGCTAGGTTGTTTAACGAAGACCACGGATAAAGTGTAACATGTCGCTAGTCGCAGGAGTTTATTTATATCCCGTATAAAGACGGATTTTCATTATGTGCGCGTGTTGTGTATGTATGCATGCACCTTCGACAAATTCCGCTGACAGCGTCCTCCGTGGCCGTAGATTGGGATTTACGTCGAAGGAGTGAAGAAACCGTTCTCTCGGTTATTCCTTTGCGGGATTTATTTCGTTTGGGGCCGCCTAACTAATTGAATGAAACTCGTATGCATGTATCATAATTTAAAGCATTGTTTCACGCCAATGGATTTGGAGCGAACGCAGTGCGGACGTGTATCATTAAAATTTCAAAAAAAAAAAGAAATATGTAAAAGGAAGAAAATAACCTCGTGCATTCACGTTTTCCGATTCACGGAACGAATGAAATAGTATGCAAATTCATGATCTATATATCATAGATTGAAGAGAAGAATCTACGAACTATAGATGAAAATCCATAGTGTTTTAATAGTAATAATTGAATGTAAAAGTATTATTTTAAGTTAAAACGAAACGATTAAATTCCTTGCAACTAATTGGCCTTTCAGTTTATATGTTTTGCACAGGTGATTTACTTTAATTTCGGTTAATCGTGCATGCATCTAAATAAATAAGTAATTGAAGCAGACGTGAAAGCAAGTTAATTTTTATAGATAATTTATGGTCGGCATAAGAAAGTGTTTTCATTAATTTATTTACGTTTTCCTCTTCCTCCCAGCAGCGTTAAATTATAATGAATGGAACGGAACGGTCTTTCCCTACTTTGGCTTCTGTCTCTCTATTTTTTTTTTCTTCTAAAATATTTAACGAATTTCTAACTCCCCGATTGGATGGAGAAAGTCGAATTCTTTCCTGCTCTTTGCCCGATTCGTAATTATTAATGCAGAAAACAACGAACGACGAGGCAGATTATCGATGAAATTGCGCCACGTGCAATTAATTTCTTACATAAGCGTTTGCTGTAAATCGGCCAGCTCTTCGATGTATTATTCAACTTTACGAACGGCCAGTGAAATCGACTTACCGTATATTAATGTTAATTGCAATCATTATTGTACTGTCAGGAAGAGTTTACTCAATTACCTTTTATGTTCATGTAATATAAATCAATATATTATCCATTTAATACGTTTGCAACAAAATAGCAATGATGCATTTATTGCGTTCATAAATAATAAAATAACGATATAAATCAATGATTAATATAAACACAAGTTATGCTTATGTAATGCAGGTCTTTATTATTATATAATTCATAAAGAATCTTAACTATATTTGATCTTGCACAGAAAATATTCAAGATTCTTTGGTTATGATCAAAATGTACTGATGATAGGTATAGTACTAGTACTTTATGTTACTAGTTTAGGGTACTTATTAGAAATGATTAATGGATGAACCAAGCATTCAATAAAAACATTCATACTTGATTGATGAACGGTAATAAATTACGAAACAATAGATACTTAAAGCTTGTATCCTTACTGCCTCTATGACATGTAATTAATAAATTACTAAATGAACGGAGTAAAGTAGTCACAGTTTGCAAAGCAAAGACAATATTTTCGTATTTAGAAATTCCGGGGAATAAAAAAAAATTATTAACAATACATAAATTGTTATGTAACATTAGTTGATTAACATGCGATATTCAAATTGCACTTGATTTACAATAATTCGATCTCGAAAACGCAATCACACGGATTTGCAAATAATCGTAATTACAAATAGCATCGACTACGTTCGGAATTAATTAAATCCATGCGGCCACGAATTCACACCGGCTGTTAAGTAATCGATATTAATATACCGAAAAAAAAAATTATGAAGAGAAGTGCGGTATTTCCCTGTTAATAATTTTTAAATATCTATTTTGCGAAACGAAATGTTATATAACGAAGTGCATAAGTAAACATGCGCGCACGATGGAGAGAAAAAAATGTGTAAATATCGCGCGGATAGTTCGTGTTTGTCCATCCAACATATTGGAGGCTTTTACTTATTTTTATGAATTTGGAATTTTTGTTGCCAAATTAATTGTGTCTAAATTGATATGTATTTAATACTGAAACTAAAAAAGAACTAAATGTTATAATATCAATGAATTTGAGAAAAAATTATTTGTAGTTGCAAATGACGAATTAATTAAAGAAATGAAGTAAAAAAAATAATATTTCTCATTAAACTACTTAAGAGATGGAAAAATGAGAACAGACATGTTATTGAATAATGTTTCGAAAGAAAACAGAAATTTATAAAGTTGGATTGAATAAGTATGATAATGAAATAGTGATGAGTTTTGAAAAGTTTAATATATTGACATCAAACATGTTTTTATGTTCTAGAAACTTTCCTATAACTAACCTCGTAGCGGCTTTGATACTGGGTAGTGATGATTTACATTTGGTGTCTGACGTGGGGGAGGAAATTGAAGCGAAAGGGCAAAGAGTTTGCGTAACAAGCAACGAGACGTTATATAATAATAACTCGGTGAGCGTGGACGTTGTAAAGGTTGAGTAAAAAAGAATGCAAATTCCTCCGGAACGACAATGTTTGATGGTGGGCGAAGTATTTCATGTACGTCTATCGGAGAGCTCATGCATTTATGAATACGGAATTCGGTCCTGCCGCACATGGGAGCTTTCAAGAATCGATTCAAGTGCAATGTACCGAAGACTACAGTCTATAAATGCTGCATACCTGCCCCGTCGAATACTTGTCATTGTTTGCATCTTGTTGAACACTTGTCTCATTACCCGATAGCGATGAAGCGCCGGACAATGTTTGTATTTCGGTAATGCTAATTGCGAACGATGCAAATTACAGACACGCATCGTAATTCGCCGATTTTAATATGAATAAGGTGAAAGAATAACTGCTTTCGTTCGTTACCGGTAATTATAATTGTAGCGCATTTCAGGAATCCGCATTACGCAATTAGTGCGTGTATTGTTGTTCTTGTCGCACGCGTAATGGAATACGGGTTTCCCCCGTATACATTATTCAATTCGTCCGGGGGCAGAAAGAGAGAGATCGTGTGTTGAAATATAAATGGGGCTCCGTGCTCTTGGCTTGTTGGAACCTTGATGGAGGTTGATGCGTGTCAATTTGACGGAGTTCAAAGGATTGGAATCCTAATGGATTACGCTAAATGGACGCATCGATTGGGGTATAATTATAGATTGCCAAGCGTAAACAAGTGTTTTCGTGCAACAACAGTTTATCTTTATGCGCTATTGTTTTCAGCAACGCGTTTTCCATTTTTTTTTGTATTAATTGTCAGGATCCTTGAGGCATCGTTCAATTGGGAACCTTCGGAATCGATTATTTATAGATGCAAAAGTCGTTTTTTCTTCTTTGATGAACTTAAAGTGTAACTTAATATTCTAGACGCGCCTCCAATTACCTTGACTTACCTAGATGCATCCTCATTATCCATTACGCAATTCGATTCCAATGATGCAATCGCTGCACTTGAAGCAGTTTAGCCTTATTTCTCAACGTTACTATGATTTTGGGTGGTGTTTTGTGAAGTGCGGTCGTATTTTACTTAACGCCTCTCTATTTCCGAGGGCGATGCGAAAGTTATGTGTTTGGTTTGTGGATGCGGGCTTTTATTTTAAGTTTGGCTGAGAGAAGGAGATGTTACCCCAGCAGTTCGGTTCCCTGTCGGAAAGTTGCTTCGGTTTACATAGACAGTCGAAATGATGGAGGGATTGGAAACTGTTGTTTTATTTTGTTTCTTTCGTTCCTTAACTTTCCGAATTTTGCATTTGCGGATGGACGGAAAGTGTAGGAAATGCAATTACGGCGTGTCCAATTTGATGATGCTCGTCGCCGTCGTCGTCCTTGGGGGGGAATAAACGGATTTGAGTGTCCCCTCCCGAAAATACGTCCGCTCCAATAAAACTCGCGTAATTGTTTCGGGAATATTATGGCAAAATTTGTTTTGAAAGGGATAGATAGAATTTTTTCAAGTAATTACATTGCACAGACATGTGACTTCGATTTTCCATCCGGACAGTGTGCCACGTTGCATTTGTGAATTGATGGTGCACCGTGCACTAACTGGGAATTTTCATTCATTCCAGTCATTACTAACGGTAAATTTTGGTGAGCGAGCACATTTTTCATTGCTCACTTACCACATTTATTTTCTTTGAAGATCGATGTTTCTTTCAGTTTAAACTCCTATAATAAAATATTCTATGCAGAAAGTTATTTAATAACATCAAAATTTGAAAATTTTCTAAATATGAAGAAATACATGAACTATTCTTTATATTTTGATAGAGATGTTAAGATTTAATTATATGGAAATCAATGTGAATCATACTTTTTCCAATTACAATTTGTTGTTATATAACAAATATATGAACTTTACTTTATATTTTGATTGAGATGTTGAGATTGAATATGAAAAGCAACGTGAA
>NW_017100082.1:135264-222310 GCF_001412225.1 Nicrophorus vespilloides | reverse complement strand
TGCGATTTTCACACAGTTTTCAATAATCTGTAGAACAATTGGGAAATTATTTCATTATTACTAAATAATTGATGTTATTTTTTTTGTTTTTATATCATAAATAGTTTGATAAATAATTAGAAACGTAATTTTCACTTCTGGTTTGTAAATCGATAAATTTCATTGCGATTTTCACAGTTTTCAATAATCTGTAGAACAATTGGGAAATTATTTCATTATTACTAAAAAATTGATGTTATTTTTTTTTGTTTTATATCATAAATAGTTTGATAAATAATTAGAAACGTAATTTTCACTTCTGGTTTGTAAATCGATAAATTTCATTGCGATTTTCACACAGTTTTCAATAATCTGTAGAAATATTGGGAAATTATTTCATTATTACTAAATAATTGATGTTATTTTTTTTGTTTTTTATCATAAATAGTTTGATAAATAATTAGAAACGTAATTTTCACTTCTGGTTTGTAAATCGATAAATTTCATTGCGATTTTCACATAGTTTTCAATAATCTGTGGAACAATTGGGAAATTATTTCATTATTACTAAATAATTGATGTTATTTTTTTTTGTTTTATATCATAAATAGTTTGATAATTAATTAGAAACGTAATTTTCACTTCTGGTTTGTAAATCGATAAATTTCATTGCAATGTTCACACAGTTTTCAATAATCTGTAGAACAATTGGGAAATTATTTCATTATTACTAAATAATTGATATTTTTTTTTTTTTGTTTTATATCATAAATAGTTTGATAAATAATTAGAAACGTAATTTTCACTTTTGTTTTGTAAATCGATAAATTTCATTGCTATGTTCACACAGTTTTCAATAATCTGTAGAACAATTCGAAGGAAATTCGAGTCAACCTTGTATAAGCACGTAAATAATAAATTGCATCGGAACAAACGATACATAAATTAGATAAGAACGAAAAACAATCGATCGATTTTTGCTGGTACCGCTGATGTACAACACCCATACAACATGAAGCTGAATCGGAATAGCGCGATTCCGCATCTATTTTTACACGAAATTGTTTATTTGACTTTGATCGGATCGGTGGACGACGGCGGCGGCGGCGGCTGCGGCCTGAAACTTAATGGTTTTTCAGTATTTTCAGACGTTGCACCATCGCTGCAAGCAACCCCCGCTCCGCGCGTACAGACCTCAAGGAAATTTCGCCAAGTCTAAAAATATCAGAATAAATGCGTTTTACATTTGTAACGATAAAGTAGAATCGACTAATTGCTGTCATTACGTTAACATCCCATTTCGGCTTCAATCTTAATGGTCTTTGAAGAGAATCAACTGGAGGCGCGCTTTTTCTGTTGCAGGTGTTGCTTAAACGGAGGGGTTGGACTGTTCAGATCGCGTTTGCAGGTGTTCTTTCATTACTAAGGCATCATCATCATCATTATCAGACCAACAAAAATTTCAATCGTCTTTTCTAGGGAATGGCTGAAATTCCATTCCGAAGATGTTGTTTATGCGACGTCGTACGTAGGCGATGTAATTTAAATAATTTACGGACGCGTTAGCCTTCCTTCCATCATCCGAACGCTTTCATTGTTTGCAGTCCGAAATAAGGAAAAGGTCAACGCAAGAGCGCATACTTCTTGTATAACACTTACACTCGAATCTATTCCGAATACCGACGTAACTGTTACAACAACAAAAATCGCATAATTATCGCTAATAATTTACATTCAACAAAAGCAAGTTTGTTTTTTAAACAACTATTATTCAGAAATAATACAAATACTTTCGTGATGACAAAGAAAAATTGTAAATATAAATTTGGTAAAAATACAATCAAAATCTAAATTTTTCTTAAGAAATAAAGAAATTCAATCAAAAATATAAAAACTTCTATAATTTCTATTTTTACAATATTTTTTGTAAATTGGAGCAGACGAAATCAATTAGTCGAGGCGGAACAACAACTAAAACGCTCATTAGCTCATTGCATGCAAACATAAATATATTTTTTTTTATTCCGGTCCAATAAAAGCGACCGTAAAAATAAAAGCAATTAATGTAATTACACGACTTCGGTAAGCAACTTCGCTATTAGCCAAATGAAGTTTTGGACACACGAAACTAGTTTAGATTCACTTTGTTTCGTTGCTCTTCTCTTAACAACCTTAGCACTTGACCTCATCCAATGTTAAATGCGTTCGATTTCTAATAAAGACAATTTCGTGCCGATACAATTATCCAATCGATACGCATTATGTAACAACTGCGCAGTTAATTGAAAACTTAATTATTATATTATGGCACTATGAAGATTTCTTCCGAATTTCGTAAGAGTAAGACTAAGTAGTTTTCTTGAAGTAATGAACTACTTAAAACCCTAATTGCGGACATTATCTAATGTATTAATGACCACTTGGATCTGGATAAGTGTATTAGGTGTACTTATAGAAAGCATTCCAACTAAAACTTGATATATGATATATTAAAGTAACTCAATCAAATTAAAGATTTGAAACGACTTAAATCAAGAATAGTAGGTGTATTATTTGCTTAAGACAAAAGAAACGTGGTTGTAAACAATTGGTTTCACCTTAATGGATTTGTGGTAAAAACGCAGGAAACGTGATTCGATACGAAATCAGAAGTTCTTTCTTGTTCAATTAATAAAATGTTTCACTTCATTGATGATCTAAAACTTAACAATTTCCAAGAATGAAAGCAACAACATCTCACCTTTATTATAAATTTAATCTAATTTTAATATTTAGATTAAAATGCTTGAATTTGTTATTTGCTGATAAAATTATGATTTTAGTATAGAAAAACTTATTTTTGTTTTGTTTTATTAAAGTTTAAACATTTCCTAAGAATTACACTTGTAAATATTAATTATACAAATATTTAATGAAGTACAATTCCATGAAATGTAATTTGAAACTAAAAATAAGACGTATTGATTTTATTAAAAAGTCAGAGTTCAAATATAGATTTTCAACAGTGTTTTATGAAGTGGTGATAGAAATTTGGTTTTAAAAAAATGTAAATAAATGAAATGGCAAAGTCCGTTTGGAAATTGAGTCGACTCGAAAATTTACAGTGCATTAGCATTAGATAAGATAATCGTACGTGGCTATTGTATTTACATACAGGATATTAATTTACGTGCAGAGATCATTTTACTTTATTTTGATTTAACATTGTGCACGCATATGCAGAGTCTGGAAGTCGGTTTCAAAGGCAAATATTTAGACCGCACGGGGCGAGGTCTTGTTCAAGTGGAAACGACGACGAAGCAATACTGTTTCGTTTTCTAAGTGAATATTTAATGTTTTTTAAAGTGACCGACTTTTGTACGAAACCTGTATAATGTATTTATCACCATTTCTCTCTTTCTCCTCACTTCTTTCTTCGTCTGCTTGATGCGAGTTACAACCGTTACTTTTACACGCATGGGATACATAACATAGTAAGTTCGTGTCCGATACGTAAACAGTAGCAGAAATATCCTTTCTGCAAAGCTCTGTTCATACATATGATGGAAAAAAAAGGAAGTGGTTGATTGTTGATGTATAAAAGAAACTGTTGGATTTGGCTGAAGAACCGCACCCACGAAGACAATTATTTGATTGCCATAAAGCAGCGCACCCATTGCAAATAAATCCGCTAATTTCCCCACAGTTCAACCGTGACACTATTGTATATTGAATTTAAAAAAAATAAACGCCCTATTCTTGAGTGGAACGTAACGAAAACCAGACGCTTCCACCCACTTAAAAAATGTGGCTTTCAACCACTTGGAACATCATTGTCGAAGCTGATAAAGTATTCTGTAGACGTAGGAACATAGTTAGTTATCGAAATTATTAATTTCGTTTGTTAGGAATTCTTATTGAAGGTGTACAAGCAGAAGGAAGACTCGGGACGTGAAGAGTTTACTAAACAAGAAACACGCACAAGCAGCGTGTTTACCTTTACCTTCGAAAGAGAAAAAAAAGTAATGCACACCAATTTCAAGGAACAAGCCCAGACGACCGAAACTGTATGCTCCAAGAAGAATGGGCTCATTGAGTCTCGACGACCTTTTCAAGCAGAGAAAAACCTTTGAAACCTTTTCACATTTACGACGCCCACATAAACAAGGCAAAAAAAAATATAGTAGAAGAACAAAAACGCTTTCAGAGTGAAAATTACGTATGGATTATGATGATATGCGAGAGATTTGTTTACGCGCTTTATAAACAAACAAAAATTGTTATTTTTGGAAGCAAAAGCAAAAAATTTCCACCTACTTTCCGCAGATCCATTAATCCAATTGTTGCGAGCGCACTTTTCGTTTTTCGTTTGGTCACTTTCAACAAAACAAGAATAAACACAGTCCTTTACTTTGCGGAAAATCGAACTGGAAAGTTTTGTTAATGTTTTGCGTACTTTCGCGCGAAACCGTTCGTGTTTTTCTTTTTTTCTTTTAGTTCTTCGGAAAAACTCGCGTCCAACTAACAGCGCTCACGTTCCATAACAATCTAAACAGCTCGTGGCCACGAGCCAAGTTTGCCGGTTCCCCTTCCGTCTTGGATTATCTCTACCTGCGCACCGCGCCGTGTGTTTATGTTCCTGAAGAATGGAAGAAGATGAGGGTAAAGAAGTGCATTTAGATATGCACCTGATAACATTTCTTTCGAATACTCCAGATGATAAGGATAAAATGGAGTGAAAAAAATTTGTAATAACTCTTTGGTGGAGGAATGGTTTTGATGAGTCACCCAGTAGAGTTGTTTAAATAAAGTACACTAAAAATATAACGAATCAATAGTTGTTAGCATACAACTGCGTACCTTTTTGCATGAAACATACGGGTGCTTTAAGTAATAACCATATCTGATCAATAGGATTTGAATACATTTGTACAGTGTTCTAGATTCTTGCAGAAATGGTATATCTTCTTTACAATAACTTTAACACAAATCTGTTTCAATTTAGTTAATGGATTATTTATGTATTATTATATAATACAAATAGAATAATTGTATTAGAAATATTATTTGCTAAATAATGTAATTTGTTCAAATGAAACAATACAATTTATTAACAAATGTTAAATTAATTATAAAATATAAAATAAATCTAATATTCTTTCACGCAAATTTCAAATCACTAAAAGCTACAAGAAAATAAATCTATAGATCAGCGTTTCTCAACCTATTCTGTTGCTTCAAATGGGTTACGAAATGACAGCTGTCACCTTGTGTCAAGTGTCAAAAAAATGTTACAAATAATTGCATCGCAGTTGAGAAACGATGTAAGAACAACGTAAAATATTTTTGCAAGTAATATTTTAACAGTTTTCAAATGTCAAGTTACGCCACGAACAAGCTACAATATATATAATCTATAGTTCAGCGTTTCTCAACCTATTCGGTTACGAAATGACAGCTGTCACCTTCAATAAAATGTTACAAATAATTTCAAATTACATCACGTAAAGCTACAAGAAAAAAATCTATAGATCAGCAATCTATTCGGTTACGTCAAATGGGTTACTAGTTGACAGCTGTCACCTTGTGTCAAGTGTCAAAAAATGTTACAAATAATTGCGTCAAATTTGAGAAACGATCTAAGAACAATGTTAAATATTATTTTCAAGTAATATTTTAACAGTTTTCAACTTTCAAGTTAAATCACGAAGAGCTACAAGAAATAAAATCTATAGATCAGCGTTCCTCAACCTATTGGGTTGCGTCAAATGGGTTACGAAATGACAGATGTCACCTTGTATCAAGTGTCAATAAAATGTTACAAATAATTGCGTCGCATTTGAGAAACTATCTAAGATCTAAGAACAATGTTAAATATATTTTCAAGTAATATTTTAACAGTTTTCAAATATCAAGTTACATCACGAAAAGCTACAGGAAATAAAAACTACTGTTCAGCGTTTATCAAACTATTCGGTTACATCAAATGGGTTACGAAATGACAACTGTCGCCTTGTGTCAAGTGTCAAAAAATGTAATAAATAATTGCGTCGCAGTACAAACAAAAATGTTAAAAAACGCTGATATAGATCTAAGAACATTGTTAAATATTTTTTCAAGTAATATTTTAACAGTTTCCAAATTTCAAATTACATCACGAAAAGCTACAAGAAAAAAATCTATATATCAATGCTTCTCAACCTATTCGGTTGCATCAAATGGATTACGAAATGACAGCTGTCACCTTGTGTCAAGAGTCAAAAAAATGTTACAAATAATTGCGTCGCAGTACAGACAAAAATGTTCAAAAACGCTGATATAGATCTAAGAACATTGTTAAATATTTTTTCAAGTAATATTTTAACAGTTTCCAAATTTCAAATTATATCACGAAAAGCTACAAGACAAAAAATCTATAGATCAGCGCTTCTCAACCTATTCTGTTGCGTCAAATGGGTTACAAAATGACAGCTGTCACCTTGTGTCAAATGTCAAAAAAATGTTATAAATAATTGCGTCGCTGTATAAACAATTTTGTTGAGAAACGCTGATATAGATCTAAGAACATTGTTAAATATTTTTTCAAGTAATATTTTAACAGTTTCCAAAATTCAAATTATATCACGAAAAGCTACAAGACAAAAAAATCTATAGATCAGCGCTTCTCAACCTATTCGGTTGCGTCAAATGGGTTACGAAATGACAGCTGTCACCTTGTGTCAAGTGTCAAAAATGTTATAAATAATTGCGTCATAGTACAAACAAAAATGTTGAGAAACGCTACTAAGAACAATGTTCAATATTTTTTCAAGTAATATTTTAACAGTTTTCTTTAACATATTTATCAAAAATAGTGAAATATTGGAACATTTATAAACTTTACGTATATCAGTGATGATAAAATAACAGTATTGTTAGTAGGAATGGAATTTTAAATTGCTTTTATCAACAAACCCATTTTTTGTTGAATATTTTCAATTCCTCGTCAGATTTTTCGTGTTTTTCAACGCATATTTCAGAGATAACAATTTAAACACGTAGTGTATACAATATGAATATAAAAGTGTCTAAAACCATGTTTATTAGTAATAAGTGTTGTGCATACGTATAAAAAAAATCCTTACATTTTCCATAAAGTTATAAAACTTTTCATGTAACATTTATTTATTATAAATAATTTAATTATAAAATATCTTCGTATTTGGGAGAAACACATTTTCTTTATGTTATATAATAATTTGACAACTATACTAAATCAGACATTGTTTAGAATGTGGATTACAAAAAATAAGGATAAAATTGATGAAAACTTTGTATACAACTCTCCTCATTTAATAAACATTGTCTAGACTCGAAACCGCCCTTTTTTTTTCTAAGAAACACTTATGCACGTCCCTAAACGTGAAACTCATCTCTAAACTATTTTTCATCATCATCTCACTAATGGTCTTTCGTTTCTCGTCTGTTTGTTGTTCCATTTCACGTTGTTTCTAAATTACATTTACTAATAATTAAAATAAATACAATTAACATTAGTTTCAAATATTAGAAATAAACGTTTAATTAAAATTATAAAATTTAGAAAGTAATAAATTAATTTATTTGTAAATAATTCCACAAAAATCATGATTTTGACTTTTCATTGATTAAAAAAAATAAAATACGAATAATGAAGAGTAATGTTAATAAAAGTGTATGTGTTAGTACGGATTTGATACAGCGTTAATTGTAAAAGATTGATTTATTCGAACATAAATATCGTACTTATAAATAGTTTTGTTCTTGTCGTTTTCCCAACACGGTGTAATAAAATTTGTTAATCTCTGTTTAATAATTTGCTGTCGCCGTGGGGCAATAGCAACGGAACTTATTATATAGGCGCGCCACAGATTTTTACGAAACTTCCACTTAATGGAACTAAGCTTTTCTACGGTAGTTCAGTCTCCACTAAAATTACACTTTCTACGAGTGTTTCGTAATAAACAAAACCTTTGTGTATTTATATGTTAAAAAAGAAATTTAATAACAAATTTTATTAATAAAATAAATTATTTGTATTTAAATTTTAAATTTATAATGGTCTAAATTTTGTCCAATAAAAATTAGTAAATATATTATTTATATAATAAAAAGGAATTAGAATAACATATCATTCATTTACATTCTACTTGCAACTGATAGTATTTGTTGTCTTTGGATCTTCTAACAATTACATATGGTATTACTAAGACCAGTGTTTCTCAAACTATGGGGGGGGGGGTCAAAAAATTAATGACAGATCAATTCTGGTTGATTTTCTACACGTACCCATTCTTTGGGGTTCTTTTTATGTCCAAAAAGTATGAAAATCACAGACAATAGTATTTTAATCATTTCATTAATAAACCGTTTGTTTTGTTTACAGTTTTCTGTCCATTCTGCAAAATAAATTGCTTAGCTGGTTTGCACGTGTAATTTAAGGTATTTAGATCACATAACAAAATACGTGCTTGCAATGTTCCATTTAATTCAATTATGTTTAAAACAAATAAATAAGTTAAATAAATAATTTCCAATAAATACTTTAAAATTTGCAATTATTTGTTTTGCTTGGAAGATACTGGTGTAGTTGTCATTTTTTATTGCAAGCTTTAAATAAAGTAAAATCTGTATTTGTTGATAATAATAGTTCAATAAGAAATGAATTAATTGAAAGTGTTAACCTTCTACATACATTTATAGATATAAGTGATTTGCAGTATATTTTGTTATGTAATTAATAAAGTATTTTAAATTATGTATTTATATATAAATTGAAATATATTTTCCATTGTCCCTTGACTTACAAATTAGTTCCGTTCTAAAGGGTTGTTCGTAAGTCGAATTTGTTCGTAAGTCGGGAGACTTTTAATAATATACTTATCTTATCATGGTTTTTACTTTTATATATGTTAAATTCCATATTACTGACTGCATACATTTGAAAAAATGTGTTAAAATAAACAAAATACTTACTTACAAATACTTTTCAATGTATATATCACAATTATTTAATAAAAAACGACAAAAGAAACAAATGCAACAAAACAAATTCCAAAAATATTATATTTTATTAAAGAAATTGTCAATTTTTGTTTGAACAGTTATTTTTTTCATCACTATATATCTCCTTATAACAAGTTAGTGCTTTTAGAATTTTGTTCGTAAGTCTGGGATTTCGTATGTCGGGGAATACATGTATTTAGTGAGAAATGCAAATTGCTAGAAAAATCAATATAGGCAACTCAACATACATATAATTTAATAAATGATTCATGTTAATAATTCGAAAAGTACAATTAAATAAAATACATCACTATTTTAATTTAGTAATTAATACTATAGATATAATTAAAAAACAATTTAATCAATAATTAAATATTGTTGTAATTTTTATTTGCAACTGTTAATCTTGATATAAACTGTAGTTTTGTTGGTATTAAATTATGTTTAATTATAATTAAAGTTACATTTGTTAAATTTAAAGAATCATAAACTTTTTGTTTTATTTCAAAATTACATCGATTGGAATACCAACGTTGTTGGAGTAAAATACTTAAAATTTTGGATAATTATCCATAAACATAATCTATATGTAAAACATTAGCAGTAATCGAAATATATCAATGTTTTAATGTATTTTATTAATTGTTAATTAAATTATGAAAGATTGTATGCAAATCATTCATTATTTTTTAGTATGTTGGTGAAACTGGATGTCATCAGTACTGAATATCAATAAAATAACGAAAGCTTAAAAACAACATTCATTGTGCTATAAATTAAAAGAAACATTTGTCTTTAGTTTCCTGTGGCTACTGTTATTTAATCTCCACATCAAAATGGTCCTGGAAAGTACAATGATTTGGTAAGTTCGCTCTTTATACTAGATCTTGTTGAACTTAACCTCACGACATAGATGACATAGCATAATCAAAGTGAAAAAACTTCTTAATAATAATGTTTGTACATGTTTGAATGCTTAGCTGTAATGTTTTGCATGTTTGTATGTTTATTGGAGTAAGATGTTTTATGAAGTACATTAATGTCTGTGATTTGATTGGTAAACAATGGGATTGTTCGATGTATGCATACTGTTTGGTAGTGATGACTGTGTACTAATTGTATTTGCTACTAGATTTAGATAGTATAGAATATGTTAAACCATATGTGTTTGCTTGTATACTTTGTGTGTATGTAGAATATTAAGATTCAATTCTAAGATCACTACTATTTGATCTACTAAGAATTGGTGTTTTTAAATTGTATAGAATATTTGTGATAGGATTACAGATACATTTTGGTTATCAATATATTTATTATATGATTTTTATTTAATTTCAGTGTTGATAATAGTGATTACATGAGGAATGGCGACTTTTTGCCAACTCGGCTTCAGGCTCAGCAGGATGCCGTGAATTTGGTATGCCATTCGAAGACACGCTCGAATCCAGAAAACAACGTCGGGCTTTTAACGTTGGCCAATGTTGAAGTGCTGGCTACATTGACTAGCGACGTTGGAAGGATTTTGTCGAAGTTGCACCAGGTGACACCCGATGGTGACATTAATTTACACACTGGTATTAGAATCGCTCATGTAAGTGATCATTGGTATATTGGGTGATTGAGTATGTATGTAATAAATGTGTTGATTTTAGCTTGCGCTGAAACATAGACAAGGAAAGAACCACAAGATGAGGATTGTCGCTTTCGTTGGAAGCCCGGTAGCCGCGGAGGAGAAGGAATTGGTCAAGTTGGCGAAGAAACTCAAGAAAGAGAAAGTGAACGTGGATTTAGTTAGTTTTGGAGAAGATACTATCAATACTGATGTTTTAACTTCTTTTATCAACACTTTAAATGGAAAGGTATGTTTTGGTGTATTTTATGATTATATGATATTGATTGTCTTGTTTTTTTAGGATGGTAGTGGAAGCCATCTAGTTACTGTTCCTCCTGGTCCTCATCTTTCTGACGCTTTAATTTCGTCTCCGATTATACAAGGCGAAGATGGTTCTGGAGGAGCTGGTCTTGGAGGTTCCGGATTCGAATTTGGCGTGGATCCAAATGAAGATCCGGAACTGGCGTTGGCTCTCCGTGTTTCCATGGAGGAACAACGGCAGAGGCAAGAGGATGAGGATAGAAGGGCCAAGCAGGCTTCCGCCAGCGATCCCAGTGTGCCCGCTATCATCAAGGAAGAGCCCAGCGAGGAAGCATTGCTTGAGAGGGCTTTGGCTATGTCAATGGAACAGGGCGAGACTCCGACAGCCCGTGTTGCACCTAACGTTGATTTCGCTAATATGACCGAGGAGGAGCAGATAGCTTTCGCAATGCAGATGTCAATGCAGGAGGCCCAGGATACTCCAGCTGATAAGAAGAAGGATGACGCTATGGATGTGGAAGGCGCTGAAGATTTTTCCGAGGTGATGAACGATCCCGCGTTTCTTCAGAGCGTTCTCGAGAACTTGCCCGGCGTCGATCCTTCATCCGAGACCATCCGTCAAGCTGTCGACACCTTGCAGGATTTGATGAAGGAGGATAAGGACGATAAGCAGAAAAAGTAGAGTTAGCATAGGAACTATTAATATTATTTTTCGCTGTATCCAAGAAAAAAAAAGAATGAAACGATTATAACCTTTTTTTATTTAAAATAAAATTTTCGCAGTGGGTGTATTTTTAGTGAAGAGAAGAACTTTACATCGTTGTCCTTTATATTATTACTAAAGTCGTTCGTGTTAATTCAAATATGATTACAATTTTGAACTATCTCAAATAACTTTTCCATTTATAAATAAATCTAATTAAGTATTGTTTCTAGATAATTATTGTAACATTATACCATTAAATTCCGCTATATATTCATTATTAATTAATCCAAATAGTTACTTTGATGATACCTTTAAATTTGCTGTTAAGTAACTATTAGTAATGTTAGATCTGAAACAGCGCGTTAAAAGCATGGAACTATAAACTTCACTATTTAATTGTAAGATGGAGACACATACAAATTTCAATATTATCTGAGATTTATATTATACTTGATTAGGTAATAAATAATACTAATTAAAATCTAGATAATACTAAGAAAAGAAGAATACTAATTTACTGTAAAATTTACAATTATATTATTGTTGAAGATATTGTCTAATCAGTATAGACTTGTAAAATGATTACAAAAATTACTTGATTTATCCACTTTTTCATCAGTGTTAATGTTTTTATGTATAACTGAAGAACATATAATCCAAAATTTGATGTTAAAAAGGAATTTTATACAAAAAAGTCTTAAATATTTTTCAATTATTTATTATATATTTATATATAAAAGTAAAATATAAATTGCACACATATATCTACCTCAACACATAAATAGAATTAACCTTAAGTCAAATACAAAATGGATGGATATTGCATCAAATAACATGGGTTCTGATGTTATGGGATGTAATATTACATGCGTTTTTCCTTCACTTCACATCGTCCTCATAATATATTTTGTCACCTTTATTCGTTTTGGCCTCACACAAATCAATTATCCTTGCGCAAATTAAAATGTGTAATAATAAATAAAATACGTACAGAGAGAGAAAAAGAAAACAATATCATTAAAAATTAATACTTTAAGCCTTTTTCTTCAGTTTAAACCTAATTCAGATATATACAAAAGGGGGAAAGGAAAGGTGGTTCGTTCGTTTGCACTGTTCAGGGCAATAATCTCGGATTAAATCTGCCCATGTGAAGTATTAATCCTGTGGGATTGTGCCTTACAAAGTAGAGGAAGGGTCGGTCGAATCTTAGTCGCGGTGCTTCAGGGAGACGAGCCTGTCTGGGCCTTAAAGGCAGCGGGAGTGAGAACAGGCTGGGATCGTGGAGTGGATCATGGAAAGCCCTTTGATAATCTCTCGGTTCCTCCAAGAATTCGGAGTCGTAGAGAGCCTCTTCAGGCTGCAGGACGTCCTTGAACTTCCTTGACCTTCTGTACGTTCGATTCGCCGTCGCTGGGTAAATCTCGGAGTGATGGAACTCGCCGATTCCTCCTTCTCCACAGGTGGCGAACTGGTTAACTTGTAGGATGTCGGATAAATACAGATCGTTGGCGACTCCGTTCAAACCGCGCAAATCTGCTTTGCTTGAGTCGAAGAGATCCTTCATGCCCATATTTTGCAGAGCCACCGTGGCGTTGATGATAGAACGGTGCGAGAAACGCGGAATCTGCACTTCCAAACCAGGTCTAGGTATCAAGGAGCGCAGCAATCTCGACCAAGAGCCGTCCTTGAACGCTGAAGTCATCAGGTGTCTTTCCAAACGTGCCAAACCATCGCCTGGAGCGGCAATTCCTTGTTGTCCCGGAATAACGAAGATCGTGCTGACAATTTGATCGTTGGAACCTATAGAAACGGCTGTTGCATCTAAGCTGGGCTCGTAACCTGCCAGGAATCCTTTCCTCCAAACAGCTGCTGGAACTGGAACAAGTCTCCTTTGCCTAATCGATGGAAGAACGACAAAGTGTAATTCACCATCTCTTCCGTCGGTTGAAGCTTGAGCGCAATCCGTCTGCAATTAATGAAAATTTAATAATCTATTATTTCTCAATTTAAAAAATCCTTACCTGAAACACGCTCACACTGACTCCAGCCAATGGAGCTTTAACTTTAATCGATGCATCTTTCATGTACTCCCCGATCTTTCCTTGAGTTTGTCTCTTAACCATCATATTTGTCCGTTTTCTGATGATATCTCCAACTTCCTTAAAACTGACTTCCTCCACGTGTCCATCGTAGAATTGCCTCGCCCTCTCCTTGTAGAAATTCAACAAATTTCCTTTACTTTTATCGCTGTACAACTCCCTTAGAATAATCGAAGTAGCCACTCCGGTTTTATCGCTTGATTCAATAGATTCAGTTACATTCTTGAAAATCAAATGTGGATTGAACGTGACCATATCATCTAACTTCAAGATTTCGTTCATCTCTCCAGAAGTGGCTCCGCGTGCTCCCAAGAAAACCATGGCCAGAAGAGACGTTGCAGCAAATGGCGAAATAAATGCGCTTCTCGCAGCACTAATGCCATTCGTCACGGAATTCCAGAAACCGAACGCTAATTCATTGCACAACGCAACGAATTGATTGATGTCAACATCCTGACTCTTGGTGCTCGCTTCCAAACCTAATCCCAATTGCGGCACCAAATTCACAGGCTTAGCAGGCTGCACGTGAATCTGCGGTTTGTTCTCGGATTGCGCCACGCTTTCCTTGTTATGAGGATTCAAAGTTGGAACCAAACTCCAGCTGCTCGAGCTCACAACATCATCTTCTTTCTTGTTAATCTTCAAGATTGGAGGTTGCGAGTGTTCGGTTATTATAGCCAAGATCGTTGTGCGTCTTTTCGGATTGCTGTCCGTAACTTGCTTAATAACCTGTGCCAAAGCCTGAGTAGTTAAAGGTTGAGACATTGTGCTCGTTTCTAAATTATTTTCAGTCGTCATTTCCAAACGTTCAGTTGTCAATTCGACTTGGCTAGAAGCTTCTGTATTCAAGAATTCCTCTTCCAATTCCGCTTCTGTTGAATTTAATGCTACATTGCTAAATTCAGTGGTAGTAAAGTCGAGTTCTGTGGTTTCTTTGATCTCAGGGGTAGTCGAAATATCGTTCATAATCTCAGTGGTAGTTGGAATTTCTTCGGTTGTTGTAAACTCTTGTCTTTCTAAGTTAACGACTTCAGAGATCGAAGATTCAGCGGCATCCTTTAACGCTTCCCTAATTGAATTATCGTCTTCGATAATTGTGGACGTTGGAATGTCTTCGGTTGTCGTCGACAAGTTTTCCATTGTAGTCGATGTTCCCGCGTCTGTCGTCGTCTCGTAAGTGACGATTTCACTGTTGTTAGGAAGAATACCGACGGCTTGTTGGAATAATTGCTCTATGCTGGCGGCGATTATGTTTGTCGTGGGAATCTCCATTGTGCTGGTCTGGTCGTTTTGATTCGCGTAATTTGTGCTATCGGCGATCAAATTCTCCGTGGTCTCTTCGCTGGACATGCTTGCGAATTCCGTATTAATATCGTAGATGTTAGTGGATGTTAAGAGCAGCTGGTCCAAGATCTTATCAATCTCCGTTGGTTTACCATATGTGGTAGGTTCGTATTCTTCGGTTGAAGTAATTTCCATGTTCTCTTTAGTCGTTCCGACATCTTTCTCCGTCGTGCTCAGCTTAATTAATTGCATGGCATTGGTGCTCAATTTATTCCTTTGAATTTCAGTAGTGCTTTCCGATGGAAGTCTATCCAACAACGTTGTCAATTGCTCCTTAGTAGTAATAGGTATTTTAGTGTTAGTCTTGTGATCGATCAGGTAAATACTGCTGAGCAAATCAGTTTGTTTGAGAGATTCCACAGCTTCGTTCTTTTGAATTTGTTGTTCCTTAACTACGTCGTTCCTAATTGTGGTTGGTGGAAGTTCAAAGATTTGGATAAAGTGCGTAGGATGGCTCTCGAATTCCGTGTTTTTCTCTGTATTCTTATTCACTGTTGTTGGAATCTCGGTAGTAGGAATTGCCAATTTTTCTTTAATCATTGTCATAGATACAACAGCTTCTTTAGTTGGAGACGATTCAGTTTGCTTCATTGTTGTTGCTTGTTTCATTATTGTAGAGGCAACTATATTCTCTTTAGTTGATAGAGAAGACTCAGTTTGTTTGAACGTCGTTGAAGCCATTGTGCTTTCTTTGATCGTCGTCGGCGTTTGCTTCATAGTTGTTGAAGGAACAGTAACACGTTTCATTGGGACAGCAGTTGTTGGCTTCATGGTTGTTGTGGCAGCAGTACTGCGTTTAATCGGGACAGCAGTCGTTGGTCTCATTGTTGTTTGCTTAATTGTTGTTGGAGCTTCTGTGGTTGTAGTTGTTGTTGTGGTAGTGGTTGGAGCTACTGTTGTAGTTGTAGTAGTAGTGGTTGTTGGAGCTTGTGTAGTTGTAGTAGTCGTAGTTGTTGTTCTTTTAGTAGTTTTTTCAGTTTTAGGTAATTCAGTTGTGGAAATAGTAATTTGCTCGGAAGCGCTTGATTGCAATTTAATTGGTTTAATTGTTGTGGCTCTTGTCGCGGCGATTTTCGGTGCTAAGGTTGTGCGAGTCGTCGAGCTAATTGGTCTTCTTACAGTCGAAGACATCATCGTCGGCTTCAGCGTTGATGGTTTGACGGATGATGGTTTTTTAATGGTCGACACTTTCTGCAAATTATTTTTAAACACCGGCGTCGTATTTAGGAGCGATTGCGTGGAAGGCCTTCTCGTTGTTGGTCTGATACTAATGACAGGCGAACCTTCCGTGGATTCCTTCTGGCTCTCAGCTGGAGGAGGATTCGCGTTGGAAATAATCGACACGGTGATGACAGGTACTTCTATCCTTTCTGTAGATGTGGTTTTAAGCACTTCTTCAACCTCGAATTGCTTTGTTGGTAAAGTCTCCAATTTGATGGGGTACGGTGTTAAATCCTCTTGATCGGCTGTGGTGCTCATATCCTCTTGATTGGCGGAAGTGCTTTCTTCAATGTTCTGTTTCATTGTAGTTTCTTCATCTTTCTTTGTAGTTGATTCTGTCATTTTCGTTGTTACTTCTGTGATTTTGCTGGTTGTTGTTTGTGGGACTTTGCTGGTTTTAAACGGAGTTGGTTTCTTAACAATCGGAGCTGGAGGAGAACTGGTTTCGAGTAAGATAGTTTCCGCGGTCATGGAGTTTTGAGGATTGTTCTGCTCGTTGGGACCACCGAAGATAGTGGATAAAATCGAACTCCAATTGGAAGAAACATCAGGAGTATCCAAAGCCACGTTTGTTAAATTCTTGTGAACTTCCATTTCGCTCTTAAGAACGTTTTGTACGTTGCTAACAACATCGTTGACATTCTTCTCGGGAGAGTTGTAATTTGTGCTATAAGTGAAGCCTTCTCCATCGCCGTTAGCTATGATGCCGTGAATCTCTTCAAGAGTCATCAGACGCTTCACCAGATCACCGCTATCATCGAACGTGTAGAACTCGTACCTATCAGGATTCAATAGGTTGATGGGACTGGCCACTTGAGCGCTGGAAGCTGGCCTCGATACTGGTTTACCAACAGCATCGGAAAAATGCGTCAAGGCTCCATCCATTATCACAGAAACCGAAGTAACAACGCTGCACCAAAACAAAAACAATTACAAGATTTTCTTTCAACAATTAATGATAATAAGAAATACCTTGAGCCTAAGATTTTCCTGGAAGCCGGTCCATCAACTTCCAACGGATCCTGCGCCGGGTAGGCCCAACATCCTGCGATCAGCAGGATTATGAACCAGCTCATAATTGCTTTTGTCTGCAAACGAAAGAATAAAATTAACATCTCATGTTTCCATATATGCGAACACGCGCGCGCGTTTTTTTTATTGGACGATGTTCGTATGAGTATTTATGTTTAACGGAATTTGGAAGAACTGTTATGTTCCGAGTGCTAAATAAATAAACTAGAAATTATACAATTGTGCGCGCCGGCGATTTTACACAAAACCGATTGATCATCATCGCCTATATGGATGGTTTACTTCGCAAGATCCTGAATGCTATTCATATTTCATAAGCGAGACGAAGCGTTTATTAGTCGAAGAGCAGCAGGAAAGAGGAGGCCAATTGTGGGAATGGAACTGGTCTCATAATCATCATCTCATATGTAATTTCGTAATATTGTCTTTGCTACAATTTCCTACTTGGAGTTCTCTCACAAGTTTAAAACAACAACAACAACAACAAAAAAATGCATAACTGGAAGGAGATTATCCTTTGTATTCCTTACTGTTATAATTCGTGCGTCTTATTTAGTTGGGTCAAATTTTAATTAGCTTTCGTGAACTCTCTTATTTATTAATAATAACAATCCAAACTACTATTATCCTTTTAACTATGTAAATTTCACAAATATAATATTGTGATAAAATGCAAAATTTCAGTTGGAAAGTTATAATTGTGAGTATTGGGGAGATGGCGCCACATCAATTAGAGCGAGTATTTAAATTGCATTCCGAGACGACAATTTGCAAGAAGTGATTGCAATTCGAGAGGAAGAAAAAACACCAAGAAAATAAGCAATAAGAGAGCAATCTACGCAAATGATTCTGATTTCCCAAGAAACTTCAAAGAAATTTCGAATTGCGTAAATGAAAAAGATGATTATGTGAGGTAACGAGGAGCGAGCAGGAGAACTTTCGTCGAGACTTGCCCAATTCGCGGATCCAGATTTTCTTGAAATATCATTAAAACATGGCGTGTCGGAGAGATGCAGAATAAATGCACGCATATTTCTTTCACGCGATTTCTTCCTTTTCAGGAGATTCTTCTGCATCTCACGTTATATAACTGGACAATTTGGCAACTGCGGTTCTTTCTTCTTCGTCATCTTTTGCACCTTCGAAGAAGATGTAACAGCGTGTGTAATTAAATTTTAATTGGCCTATTGAACAAAGGAGCCTATGCATATGCCGCATACATGTGTGATTGTCTGCGGCGATGATGAGGAATGGGCAATTAGCCCGAACCATTTCCACGTTTCGCAACTAGTCTGCATGCACGAAAAGCTCATTGTTCTTTTTTTCCTCGTGTCCCACTGGTACCGAATATCACTTACCCACTTATTTCGGAGACGTGCTGAATGTTAAATAAGAGCAATTACGAGACGGAATGGCTTGTACCTTTGGGTCACTGGCTCAACCGATACTTCTTAGTTCATTCACTTCAAGAAACCCTTACAAGGTACAATGTATACATTTTGAATTTCCCGCTATTTCATATTTGATGTGTGACTCATATCCAAGATACAAAAATATCAAAGATACATGATGATATATTCTATTGCATCATTACTTTGACCGTGAATTGAAGCAAATACCATTTATACCATTGAGGATTCTAATATATCTAAGATTCATATCGAAATATTCTTGTATCAATATGATATGTCAAGATATTAAGAATTATTTTCATTATTTTTCTTAAATGTCATACTATTATTCAAAATTTAAGTTGATCTAAGATGTGTCTTGAATTATTGTGATGCAATCACTAAATTGTAAATTGTCAATTTTACACAAATAAAACCTGAATTATTATTTAACGTCTATAATTAGAATATAATAAACTGAAATAAACATAAGAAATTTCAATTATATTAAAAGAATCCACCCAAACAGAAAGAAAGTACATTAAATTACTTTTTTTTTCCATTTAATTAAAATAAACATAATTAATGAATAATGAATAAAATCTCAAAAGTTATTTTGGTCCTTGCAGATACGTTTGTTTTTCCATTGCTCAATTTAATCCGCGCAAAGGACGAGCGAAAATGTGGGAGGCATTAAAGGATTTATCCGACCGTTTTCAAAAGCGAAGCTTATTTTTTTTTACATAAATTACTCTTTCGCGCCTTTAAATCTGAACACTTGATACAGAAACACAATACTTTGGTGTCATCATTATAATTTATATAATTACACTGTAAAAGTATATATTAATACTTGTTCTCAAATGAATTACTTTAGTAATTAAATTTTTTTTATAACACGTTTCAGCAAATGTTAATTAAAATTTCAACCTTCGACCTTTACGTATATATTAATCATGTTTACAGTTTTCTTTTAAATTTAAGTTTACAACGCGTAATATTTGTAACTGTATACGCAAAACTAATTATTAATAATTAAAATCAAAATCGCTGTAAGCATTTATTTCTCAGTTGTTGTTTCAAATTATATTAATTATTTTTTTATCAACTATTCACACCTTTCCTATTTGCGATTAATGAGATTTGCAAGCATATGTTAAATCGAATAATAGTCGAAGAAGATTATAATAAATGTCTTTAATTCGTTTAACAGACAAACAGTCGTTAGATGTACAAAGGCACTTATTATATAATGTTGATGACTGCTGATTTTGTTGTTGTTGTTATTATTATTTCGCAGATGTATTAAATTTAATGATTCGACAAGGTCACAGCAATTACAATTAGATCCATTGAATGCAATGATATATATATATATAAATAAAAAAAAGGTAATGGAAAGAAAACGAATAATAATATGCATGATTTGTTGCGAGAACGAAAGGGGTCATAGACCTCGGTAATGCTGTATCTATCTGTCTCTACTCTCCATTCGTCATGAATCGATCCGGCTGGATCAGACTTCGCTTGCACCGAAAATAAATGGAAAAAAGAATCTATGACGGAATTGAATTATGTGGGACGTGCGTGTTGATTGTATTTACGATGTGATAATTTGGCTGTGTTGACACCTGATCAATCGAATCTTCGATTCGGTCACGAAATTACACAGAGTGGAACGTTTATGTCGGTAGATTCAATTATTCGATAGTTTACAGATCACCAACGTCTTCTGAATTCCTTCTTCTTTTTTTATTAGTCTCATTTTGACAATTATCATGTCAGTTTTAAGGTTTAAGTTGAATGTATTTAGAGTATAGGCATTCATTAAACAATTATTTTGAGAATAATTATCAAGTAACCAACGTGTTCTGAATTCCTTTTTTTTTGTCTCACTTTGACAATTATTCTGTCAGTTTTGATTAAGTTTAAATTGAGGTTTGAATTGAATGCATTTGGAGTAAAGACATTCCATTAATAATTATTAAACAATAATTATGAAAATAATTGTCCAATTAGAACAAAATAATTTTCAGTTATGATTTTATTCATTACATTGTTAAACATATATAAAACATCATAACAAACGTCTTCTGAATTTATTCTCCTTTTTTTTTGTCTCACTTTTAACAATTATCCTGTCAGTTTTGATTAATCTTAATTCGAGGTTTAAGTTGAATGTATTTAGAGTAAAGGCATTCATTAAACAATTATTTTGAGAATAATTATCAAGTCACCAACGTCTTCTGAATTCCTTCTTTTTTTTTATCTCACTTTGACAATTATTCTATCAGTTTTGATTATGCTTAAATTGAGGTTTGAATTGAATGCATTTAGAGTAAAGATATTTCATTAAATAATTATTAAACAATAATTATGAAAATCACTGTTCATTTAGAACAAAATAATTTTCAGTTATGATTTTCTTCATTACATTGTATTCATTCTCCTTTTTTTGTCTCACTTTTGCCAATTATCGTGTCAGTTTTGATTTGGTTTAATTTGAGGTTTAAGTTGAATGTATGCTGATGTTATACAATAATTATAAAAACCACTGTCAAATTAGAACAAAATAATTTTCAGTTCTGATTTTCGTTACAATGTTAAACGTATATAAGATTCAATTATTCGTCTTCCATTTTTTTGTCTCACTTTTGACAATTATCCTGTCAGTTTTGATTAACCTTAATTTGAGGTTTAAGTTGAATGTATTTAGAGTAAAGGCATTCATTAAACAATCTTTTGATAATAATTATCAAATCACCAACGTCTTCAGAATTCCTTCTTTTCTTTATTATCTCACTTTGACAATTTTCATTACAATTTTATCAGATTAAATTATTCGATAGTTTACAAATCACCAATGTCTTCTGAATTCCTTCATTCTTTTGTCTCACTTTGACAATTCTGTCAGCTTTGATTACATTTGAGGTTTAACTTGAATGTATTTATAATTAAACAAATTATTTAACAACAAAATTCAAATTAGAAAAAAAAATAAAGTTTTAGTTAAGATTTTCTTCAATAAATTTTTAATCATATATTTATGATTGATATAAATTATATTGATCCTTGAATTACAAGTTATAAAATCGTTTTCGACTCTCTAATGAACCGAAATTAATTTCGTTCGGGTTACGTTCCATATAAATGTATATAGTTCCAGATTCGGTTTTGGATCGGAAATTAAAATTTAAAATCGAAAAAAAAGCAATTCAAAATCGAGTCAAATATCAAATTTTTATTTCTTTTTATTTACAAAATTCCCTTACTATTGTTTTAAAACTATTGAAAATACAAAAGAAATAAAAATGAATTAGTGACTAGTTCAACACATCCACTTTGTAATGTTTCTTCAGTCTTGTTTACAGTAATACCCTTTTTAATCACTTTTATTTGAGTTTGTTCTAATGTTTGTTACGCAAGACTTGTGCTTGCCTTTCTTTTTCAAAACATTAGCACCAGCACACTACCATCAAAGAGCATATATGAAGGAAAGCGATTATGAATTAATATAATGATAAAAATTGAACCGAAATTAACCGGATCCGGTTTATCAATTGAACAATTTTTCGTTCCGGTTACAGTTACGGTTCAGTTAAAAAATGCGGTTAATTTCGATTCGATTACGGTTCGATTCCGGTTCGACTATCTGTTTTTTATAGAAATACTTAAAAACAATGTAATTTCTAAAAAGTATGTTTATTACTTTAAAAATACGTTAAAAACTTGTAATTGTAATTTGAATTGTTGATATCATTACTACTAATATTAATAATTTTTATTTAAAATCTTTTCTACATTGCTACAATTACAATTGTTACATTCTGTCACCTAATTATACTAATATTATCCATTTGTTTAGTATTGATTTGTCAAATTAATCTATTTAATAAAATATTATGAATTCAAAAATGTATAGCTATAAATGAGGAAATACGTGAACTAATTGTATCTTCATTAAAATTCTAATTAGCTGTGGATTCGAGTTGAGAATGGAAATGCGGCGAATCTGCGTTTTTGGTTTTGTTAATTTTAATGAATTCCTCGAACCTCGACTCGTAAATTGGCGTGAGAGATTATCGTCATCGTCGGTCTTTCGGAATTACCGTCGATGATTTCATCGTGCCCATTTTTAGGGCACCTTTTAGTATTGGCGAAATGTCCATTAACCGTTTGTCTTGTGTTGCGTTCGAGCATCGTTAAGGAGAGAAGTTCGCGAGAGGAGCAGAAGCCTCCGGGCGACGTACATCTATCTATCTATTTATTAGCGAGTATTATGGTTCCTAGAAACCTAGATAACATTCGAATGATCAATCATCGGACAACGTCTTTCCGTCCGGGATTGTTAAATGCCGATCGCTCGAAGACGTTAAATTTATTTATGGAGCACGTTGAGACTCTTCTTCCTGCATCGCACATATACACACACAGACATAGAGACAGAAACATACCATTCTTGTATCTCGTCCATCATTGCAATAACGAGTAATTTAATTGTGCAATCCAGAATTGAAGCCCCGTCGTTCTAACTGTCCGAAGAACACGAAGAAGAAATGAAAAAATGTAACCGGCACGGCACGTCCGTTCTTCTTCTTCCTGCACCGTGCGTTTCCTTCTTGATATCACATATAATTACGATTTATATATATATATTTTTTGTTCACAGTTACAACAATGACTCGTTTTCGACTGTATTGTTGTTTCGCGAGTAACGGTCTTCATTTATTCCCTTCTCAGAGCTTATGGAAATCTTATATTCAATTATATATTTAAAATTTTCTTAGAATTAATCAGAGATTAAGATAAATTTGTTGGTAATCTTATAAATCTAAAATCAAAAAAAAAGTTAACTAACATCGAGTTTAAGCTTAAGCCAAGAGGATTAAGAAAGTGCTGATGGGTCAAATTCTATTGCTTTATTAAAAAATTGTATAGAAACGTGTGTTTGTTCAATAATATATTAAACCAATAACTTAATTGAATGATGAAATCAAAGCAAAATAAACTCAACTGTAATCAAAGAAAATCCAATTACATTAATTTCAATAGATTTGGATCAAAATAATCTAAAAATCTTGTATATATTGATAGTTAATTTATTTTGTTTTATAAAATTATATAACATTAAGAATAATGCAAATAATTTTGGCTTAAGAACTGAAACTGTTCAAATTTTAATGAATCTCTAGGTATAAAATAATTCTTTATATATTATTTTTTAAAATTTGTATAAAACTTATTGATGTAAATTAAGTCATATAAATATATTATGATATAAGAAAAATAAAGACTATTAATAACATTTGGTTACGTCCTCGCGTCTTAATGTAGTCAAAATTGATCAAATCTTGTATTTAGTAATGTTCATGTAGAAAAAAAAATTCTATAGAAATTCTATAGAAATTCCAGTTTTAACAATTTGCAGACTTTTTTTATGTACGAATAGAAAGAAATATCCATCAAATATTAAAATCATTAACAATATACATTGCTTTTTTTAAATAATGTAGAAAACTTATGTTACAGTGAAACACAAAAACACTGAAGAAATAACAGTTTGCATTTGAATTTTTAACTATTTGTTGAATACTTATGAATTCGTTGAGTAAAATATCCATTAAATATTAGGGTAATTAACAATTTAAATTAATTTTTTTAACAATTTGTAGAAAAATTGTTTCACAGTAAAAAAAAACTGAAAATATGTCGGTTTTAACTTGATTTTTTAACAATTTGCTGAATACTTATGAAATAGTTGAATAGACATAAATTTCCATTAAATATTAAATTCATTAACAATATTAATCGTTTTTTTTTAACAATTTGTAGAAAACTTGTTTCACAGTACTAATAAAAACCCTGAAAAATATGTCTGTTTTAACTAGATTTTTAACAATGATTTTAAAATGAAATAGCTGGATACAAACAAATTTACATCAAATATTAACAATTAGTCATTAACAATTTAAATTGATTTTTCTAAACAATTTGTAGAAAAATAGTTTCACCGTTACAAAAACCTTGAAAAGATGTCGGTTTTAACTAGATTTTGATTTTTCTAACAATTTGTAGAAATCTTGTTTTAAAGTATTAAAAGAAAACCTGAAAAATTTCTGTTTTAACTAGATTTTTAACAATTTGTTGAATACTGATATAATAGTTGAATACTGATGTAATAGTTGAATAGAAACAAATTTTCCTTTTTTCCTTTAAATATTAAAATCATTAAGAATACTTAAGAAAATCTGAAGAAATGTCTGTTTTAACTTTAATTCTTATCAATTTTTAGAAATGTACATATTTACATATATGTAAAATATTTTTTCAAATTTGCTTAAAACTTACTTTAAAGTAAAAAAAAATAATATAACAAGAAATAAGATTAATTCAGCTTAGACAAAACATTTGGTCATCTTGATTCAAGCAACAGAAGGTATCAGCCAAAACCAAGTAAATCAGTTAACTGTAAATAATCCACCCACACTGCAACGAAGAATTCCCTCGGCTTTACGGCTTTGATTAAATGTATTTCTGAATATCGCGGGGGTGTATCTTTTTCACTTTACCTCTCTTTCATTCTTGTTGCGACTCGCCTCTCCGCATTTGCATATCCCCAGACTCGGGCGTTGCGAACGTGTGCGTTTGAACAGAACGGGAATTTTCATTCGAGACAAATCTATTTTATAATTCCTCTCGTCGCAGCGCGGAGCACACGCAGCCAGCCTTCAATAACCAAAAGCAAATATAATACTCCGCCGTATCATGCTTTAATTTTATACAATTTTATTAGCATTTCTATTATGTTTTTACTGTAAACCTACGTCTGGTCTGCTCTGGTATTCCAGATGTTAATTGAATGCGACCAGTCTACGAAACTCGAGATGCGCTCTTTAATTAACCGCTGGATGTGCCGGTGTGGTAATTGCTGTTATTTGTAATCTGATTTAAAGACGACATGACATTTAATATGACATAATTATCTTTATTTTTCCACGCACTCGGATTATTCTCAATTGGAAGCATTAAATTAATATTCAGCGGCGAAATCTGCTTGTTACGTCTGCCACATTCGATTCCAATTTTCATCTGATTCCTCTTTGAAAGATTGTAATAAAATTCAGTTTAGATGCAAAAAAAAAACAACATATTTCATCAAATATTTCAACAGAGCAATTTGACTAAATTAATATGTTAATTAGTGTATAACGGTTGGAATTATTTATATTTCTTAGTCACTTAATTTATAGTTCATAATTTAACAATTGGCAATTTACTTCAGTTAGAAATTAATTCATTTGAAATATTTTAGTTTTTTTTTTCAATTCCATCTTGATCTTTGTCACTTACATCTATTTAAAAGTCTTCATTTATACTATTTTTTTAGTAATAAACAATAATGATTTTTTGACATTAAAATTAAAAAAAAATAAAAATTATTAACCCTTTGCGGACATGCGGCGAATATTTCCGCCATATCCTTTACATAGGAGACTTCACTTGTGCTAAATTTCATTCAGCGCCAATGTGGTGGCGCTATCATCAAATCTTAGTTAATCTTCGTTATAATCGATAACAATTATAGATAAAACAAACAGATGTAATTAAAAAAAAAGTTGAAAATTAGTTTTAATTATTTAAAAACAAGAGAGAAAAAAACTAATTATTAAGTCAATCAGATAAAATCGAGTAGAAAGTGCAAATTGCTTTTGATCTCTTTACGTCTGCCATCAATAAGTTAATGGAATCGTAAATAAAATGAAGTTTTTTTTTTCTTTCTCTATATATTAAAAATCCTATTAATAAACGTACTTACATATATAAATATAAACTTAATGTTTGAATTACGAGCGTAATTCAGTTTCTTAATGATGGAAAACCGTCAATTTGAATTTACATTTCGTCTTTAATTGGCAACGTCTTTCGTTTGTTTGTTTTGTTTTTTGAAGAAACAAAGTGATTACTACGTCTACTATGACTCGGATAGGGATCTCAATGTCGCAGTCACCGTTCGAACTTTATAATATTGTTGTTACTATAATTCCACCTCTTAACTGTAAACGATCGAGTAAAAGTTTCGCGTTCGAAGTCTCTCCCATACTAATAATACTTAGTTTATGCTATTTTATTACCGTCTATATTTCTCATGTTGTAGTTTCTCACGTTCAATAAAAAAAGAAAAGAAATACAGGTATCCCCCGACTTACGAATTCCCGGATTTACGAACACAATTTTAAAAGATTTAATTTGTTACAAGGAGATATATTGTGATAAAAAAAATTGACTGTCCAAACAAAAATTGATAATTTCTTTAATAAAATATAATATTATTTGTTTCTTTTGTCGTTTTTTATGAAATAATTGTGATGTCTTCTATTATTTCAAATTTATGGAGTCAATAATACGGAATTTAATTATAAAAGTAAAAACCATGATAAAGTGTGGTAAGATAAGCATATTATGATTTTTTTTTAATTCCTCTGACTTACGAACAAATTCGACTTACAAACAATCCTTTGGAACGGAATTAGTTCGTAAGTATTTGATTATTGAATTTCCCAAGAAGTTTCTCATGTTTTATATAGATAATACAGAAAACGTTACTAATTTATATAAAATAATAAAATTTGATACTTGAATGTTGAAGTTAATTCAAAATGAAACAAACAATTATTAATAGTGAAATTTCTCACGTTCAATAAGAAAAATGAAGAAATATAAACAAATATTACTTCTATTAATTTACAAAATTTTGTAGAAAGTACTGCAAAAAGGTGGATATTTTGATTATTGAATTTCCCAATATGTTTCGCATGTTATGTGTAGATATTAAAGGAAATATTACTTATTTGTATAAAATAATGAAATTTAATACTTGAATGTTGAAGAATGAAGAATGTTGAAAAAAAAAATGTTAATGGTAAAAATTGAAATTAAAAGTAAAAGTATAAAAAAGTACACTTGGTTAAAAGAAGTACACCAAATTGAAGTTTTATTAAAATACTTAATATTCAAATTTTCAAGAAGTCTGAAATAAAATTTTAACAAAATCATTTGATAATGGTAAAAATGTATAATTGTTTGTAAATAGTACGAAAATTTGAAAGTCTTAATTACTATGGATGGGTCATAGTGACCCACCTTATATTTGTTTTCATACGTATTTTATTGTAATTTTACTAAACAAAATCAGTTTTAAATGATGTTAAATTCATTAAATAATAAGAATTAATTTGTGTTTGTTGTAAAAAATATTAATATGTTCTATTTTTTTTTAATAATTGGGTCATTTTGACCTATCGG
Source organism: Nicrophorus vespilloides (assembly GCF_001412225.1). Taxonomy (NCBI): domain Eukaryota; kingdom Metazoa; phylum Arthropoda; class Insecta; order Coleoptera; family Silphidae; genus Nicrophorus; species Nicrophorus vespilloides. Next base: position 194,359 of record NW_017100082.1, on the reverse strand, counting down.
TAGTTCTTGTGTTTTGTTTATAGTAGTTACTAAATAGTTAAAAGAAAATCCTATTTCCTTTAAACAATTATTACATTCTTGGAATAAATACATTGAAATTGCAAATATTTTGTATAATATTTTTTAGTTGGATGTAAGTAGTACAAAAGGTTGATGTTTGACTCGTATATATATGTTTTTTTCTTCTGTTGTTTTTCTTTGCTCGTTTGTTCTATTGACATAACATTTTATTGGCAGATTCGAATTACAGTTAGAGCCACGATCGTAGAAGCGATACGAGACGAATTATTGGAAGACATTAACATATATTTTCTATACGGAATCGAATATATTCGGATAATAAGAATGTTATACGAAATAAAAAATCGTATTATCCTTCAGGGAATATTCGAAGTGCTCTCACAATTGCAGCAATTTTCTGGCGCAAAATTTAATTACAATTAGCTTTTATTTGCCTTTTGCCACACAACCAGACCTCTCACTTCTATTATATTTATATATTTTTTTATTTCGTTATAAAATTGTTGAAACGGTAACAGGATCCATTTTCGTAATCATTGAAAGCGATCTCGAGTATTTCTGTTTGCTCTAACTGTGTAATTCAATTTGAATCTCTTATCATTGTAACCTATTTATGCCGTATTAGGCTTATTCGGACTTCGGAACGAAACAAGAGTATCAACGTTGTTTGCATTACAATTTAATCATCAACCAAATGCAGATGCATGCGTTTGTTACACGTGCATATTTGTGTGTATGAAACAATGAGCGTTTTCTGCGGATGGAAAAAGTTCTTCGCTCTTCGATCACGAAGCTATTATTATGCAAAGCGCTTTGCAGAAGTAAAACTGGATCGGGCAATCAAGATCGACTTATTTGAATAAATAAAGGGAAAAACGTATACTTGCTGCGAGCTAAAACTTATATAGAAGATAGATGATGTAAAATACTTTGTATTTAGTTCAATCGGTTACCTTCTATACAAATTTAATAAAAAACTTCATAAAGTAAAACATTTGATTACTTGATTTTTTAACAAAATTAAAAGTTTTTAGTTACGTAAAAAAATATAATATTATAGTGTGAATTTTAGAAAATAATAAAGTAAAGTTATTAAGTGACTAATTAAAAACTTGCTGTTTGACAAAACTATTTGAATTTTAATGGAATTATCAGTTTACAGTTAGATATAATTTCTTTTTTTTTTAATTTAAATTTTAATAACTAAGAAACATTGATTTTGAGATAAATTTTGAAATAAAACAGTTGAAATAAAAATATATGATATCAGCAGAAACTTATCTAAAAGATATATAATAAAGAAGACGTTTTAAGTGAAAATAAAACATTTGATGTTTACCAAAATTACTTGATTTTTAATTAATTAAAAAAAAATAGATAAAAAAAATATAATTTTATACTTTGAATTTTGGGACATAATGAGTTAAAGTTATTGTAAAGTTAGTGTTAAAGTAAAGTGACTAATTAAAAACTTGTTGTTTAACAAAACTATTTGAATTTTAACGGAATTATCAGTTTACAGTTAGATATAATTTCTTATTTTTATTTTTTTAATTTAAATTTTAATAACTGAGAAACTTTGATTTTGAGATAAATCTTGAATTAAAACTCTTGAAATAAAAATAAATGATATAAGCAAAAACTTATTTATTAATTAAGTTCAAAATTTATATAAATTTTCTTATTTTTTTTATTATTAAATCTACATAGAAATATGAAAAACTGTATGTTAAAACTTAAGAATTTCGGTCAATAGCCTTTATTTAATTATAAGTTAAATATGTAACCTTTATATTATCAGATTATACCAAATGTCTAAACTAAATAAATGTGTTAACACAGTTTAAGTGAAAACTAAAAAAAAATGTAATATCATAATGGAAATTTCTGCTACAATTAGAATATGATGAATTATTTTGTAGATTTAGTTAAAAAAGTATTTGCTATTTAATTATACTAATAAAAATAGAATTTTCTGTTATGTGAAGAATACTAAAAGCACATATTTTATTGATTTTTTTTGTCTAAACTTTTAAATTTTCTCATAAATTTAGTTATTAATTAAAAGATTCATTAATTAAATATATAAAAAAAACTGTATTATTAAACAATTTACAACCAAATTAAGGCTATTTTTTTTGTATTTTCAGTTAAATTTTGCTTTCTAAAGATTACAAAAATTGTTATTTTATTGTATATTTTTTTCAATATTTTGAAATTTAGTTGAACTCTTGTCTTACTTTTTGAAAATTAATAATTTCGGAAAATATTTTATATAAATTATTATTAATTCAAAAAAAAAACGTAAGATTTTGCAAAGATTGAGATGCTACTTAGTTTATTTCCATTCATCGCAGTTTTGCTTTGTGTTAACACGGACAATAGCTTTCTTACCTGAATATAGAATTGGAATGGTTGCGATCTGCGAAAGAATTACTCTCTGAAGAAGCTCTGATGGCGCTGTTATCTTATTTCACATTTGAAGAACGTAACCGATGATGATGGTAATGATGGGTACTTGTACGTACGGAGTCAATGGCACAACTGTGAGGCGTACATGTACATGGTACAGGTGCTCGACCTTGACCGCAGCAGTGGTCCACCGATGAAGAAGAAGAAGAAGTACAACATGAAGAAGAAGAAGAGGTAGTAGAAGAAGAAGAGATGCACACCCAGGCTCGCACGCACCTATACTCTTACACACACACACCGTCTCTATCCTCACTATCCAAGTGCAGATCTTCTCTATTTATAGAAAAGAAGGCACCGCCGATGGGGCTAAGAGCGGCTCTTATCGCTTCTGCTCCTCGCCATTACTGGCATCTTTCCATTGACAAGAGCTCGTGTCTGCGTGTACGTACGGTCGAACGTATGTACGTCTGGATCAGATTGCATCTTGCACCTGATTACATACATTTCCAATGTATGATTACACCTTAGCCTCTCCGATGAATTATTAATGCGCGCCGCCGAAGACGCGACCGCAGACTGTCAAGGCGAAAACCGTTTTGTCTTTATATGCAGAAACATGCGTTCACATTTGTTATCGTCTCCTCCGGTTCTCCAGGATAATTACATCCTTTTTTTTTCTTTAAACATTTGCAAATCTTCAATACTGGACAATTGTATACTAACACCATAAGATTCATTTACTTGATTATTTAATGTTAAAATTTTATATTTCTTTACAAGTACAAGAATTAAATATAGTTAAAAGTGATTTTTTTAAAAGTTTATTCTGAAGTCTTAGTAGAAAATTTAAGTCTCAGAAGACAATTTAATAATTTTTAGTTTTTTTTCTGATAAATAATTTAGATTTTTCTTTCTCGTTTTAAAACTAATAAAAATAATATCAAAACAATTTCAGATTTAATTATTTGCTTATTTAATATTCGAGTATACTACCTATGAAAATGTTCTATTTCTTTAAATTATGAAAATTTGAAGTTTAATATTGGATATTTCTATAAAGTGTAAAGATTCAGTCAAAAATCTTAGAAAAAAATTGTTAATATATAAAAATTACAATATTCTCCTTATAAAAATCATTTCATTTCTTCTAAGTTTTCATTTAAATTGTATAATTAAAATCAATAATCCATTCTAATAATGGTAAATATGAGTGGAAATTTAACTGAAACTTATTTAATTCGTATATAAACGTATAATGTTTAGTTTTACCATTTAAAACTGAATGTTTTACATATTGACTATTATTTTAAATCCGTTATACATATTTTGCTTCTAATAAGTATAGGGCGACTAATAGCCGAACCGGCGCCGGTTCGAATCTTGGTCAAACCAGGCCCTTTGTGAGTCCTCTTGGTGCTTGCAGCAATAGGGCCATCGTTCATCACAGATGAACAGTGAAATGAATGAGGTTCAGCATAAAGACCCTCAGCCAAGTCGATGGACAATGACAGTTTTAAGGATAGCAGCAGATTCACAGTCAAAGGAAATAGTGGAATCGCAGAGCATTATCCACGTAAAGTCAGCCGCGATCTTAAATTTACTCAATGTTCTCATTAATGAACAGACTGTGAATAAAATTATACGACATACAAAAAAAATAAGTATAAAATATTTAGATTACCGATTCAACAGACTTTTATTGGATTGATTATGAAGTTTACAGAGTGGTAGTTTAAAGGGTGGCGTACATGTGAGCTTTTTGCTCATTTAGCTTGAATACAAATTTACATAGTAACAAGATATTTATAAAAAAAAATAGTTTGGTAATTTTTAGGTTGACTTATGCTATCTGAAATGGTTAATTGGCAAGGTTTGGTAGGCGGAGGTTTGGGTCAGGTGGAGGAACATGGGTTTGACGATGTTTAGGAAATGGGTTATGTCTGGGTCGTAGTCCGGGGGTGCGTTCTGGGCGAGGATTGCCGGTGGGAAAAGACTTTTTGCTTTTGGGTTTGCAGGCGCTGGCGGAGATTGGTGGGCGGACGTAAAGGGTGCGAGTATGGTGATTCAGGGAGAAGGTTTTGGCGGCATGTCAGCCTTGGAGTTTGTGGATAAATTCAGGGATTATGGGGTGTGAGTCAATATTGTGAAGGTGGCTAAAGATAATGTAGTTAAGGATTGGTTGGTTGGGATGCAATTGAGAGGATGGTGAAAGGATAGGTGAGGACGGGACGGATGAAGGTTTTGTAGGTGTGGAACAGGGTTTTGGGGGAAAATATTGAGATATTACCTAATTATTATTATATCATTCTCATTTAGAAATCGAAATATGTTTTCTACACGTGCAGTGATAACTGAGATTGCCATTAGGGTCAATTTTTTAAAAAGAGTTATAATAATGCTTTTAAGTGACATTTATTACACTTCATTTGGGTATTCTCAAACACACTTCATCACGTTAAACGATTATAATTGTTGGCTGCTTCCACTATTCACTGATCTTCTAACATACGGTAATTGCATTGAGGCGTTCATCCAGAGCAATTTATCTTGCTTTGCATACGATTAAAGATTTGAATACGTTGAGAACTATTAATTAAATGTACATTATTTCTCTGTAGCTATATAAATTCTTTGTTTGTTACTATTTTTAGTGTATATTCTTCAATTATTATTTTATTAAATTTATTCGAATATGCCTAGATTATTATGATTCGGTTCCCGAACAAAATTTCAATAAAGTGATTTGAAATTTTTGTCTATTTAAACATATTTATTTGTAAAACTTTATTTATTTGAATGAATTACATAAAAGTTTTTCGGTTTTCGAACTAAACACTGTCAAATTCGTTAAGCGAGGCTTCACTGTATATTAATAATATTATATTCTGTCTTTGTAGAATTGAAGCAGAATTTGTATGAAAAAATATTAATGTGATCATTAATATTTTGGAGTGTACGAAAAAACGCGCAGAGAATACACAACAACAACAAAAAAAATTGTTTTACTGTTTCGAGCATACAAATAGTTGTATTAAGTTAATAATGTTTCCAGTTTGAATGGAGAAATGTTCAGGTTTAAATTGAATAATCTGTAATGAGGAAACGTGTATAGTGAGTAACAAGGCTAATAATTTATCAATGAATCAAACGCGTTGAGGACAATTTTCTCTTTTCCATTCTTCTTTCGGCGATGATTCAAATGGAACGGAGATTACATGTGAAAGTGCAATGACGAATGGATAAAAATAAATATATAGATGAACGGATCATCGTCCCAATTCCAACTATTCTCCATTGATCACAACCAAAACCGCGGTCACTTTTGGACACAAGGAAAACTATTATAACGGTTCAAGCCACAAAAACCACTAACCACATACACGCATATTCCACAGAACAAATAATCATAAAATATGTGTATACTTATGTGAAATAAGACACAAAGAAAAACATATTGTACAAATTTTAGTTCAGTTTGTGTAAATAAATCAAAAGAAATAATTGAGCTGTGACGATCGGTCGTCGGCAAGTTTTTAAGTATTCAAATCGTATGGTCTAGTACCGTTTCAAGTGTAAGTATAAGTATATTTTCTGTGATGCTGTCCGGGCTTAATTTATTCCGTGGATAAGTCAACGCACTCTGGGACCCATAGCTAATAAATAAATGAAATTATGAAATGACGAAAGGAAGTGCGGCTTTTGTAACGAGAATTATTATGGTACGCCAGATTAAGCCCGATGGATTATTAATGTGACTGCGGTTTTTGCATCCTCACACTCGTATATAAGGACAATTCCCATTAACCAATAAGATTAACGTCATTGTAATTAAAAAAAAAAATCATATTAAGATATTTATTGTGATAAATTGTTATTCGAAAACGGTTCGTTAAGACTTAGAAGCTTCGTGGTAATAAATAACATTGAGGCAGTGTTTCTGTAATGCTGCAACAGTCGATGTAATTAATTGTCTTCAACCACGTAGATATTTTTTTTAGATAGATAAAAAAAAAGTGGTATAGAGATTTATAATGAAATTAATAATATGTAAAGAGTATTTAGTAAAAACTTGGAAGTTCGTTTTTGAAGTCTATTTGAAATTCGAATAGTTCGTAAACCGAAATCATTATTAATAATGTGATACATTTTTTCATTTTTTTTCAATATTAGATGTCTTTTTAGTTTAATTGTAATTTGATTCAAAAATTTAAAATGGACAATATTGTGAAACTTTGATTTTCAAACATAATTTGTAGAATCTGTTCGAAAAGTAATAATAAAATTATTATAAATAAATTTAAAAAGTTTGTAATAATTTCTTATATAAGTGTAATCAAGTTGTATAAGTCACAACATCTTAGAAATTATTTGCAGACTTTACTTTATTTTTAAAAATACAAATAAAATTTCTTCAAAACAGTTTCGAAGTTTTTACGTGAGAAATGCAAATATTGGAATTTATATAAGTAGGACAAATATTAAAGTATTTTTTTAAACCAAATGGAATCAATAAAAATTGTAAAGTAACTAATAAATTAATTTTAATACAATTTTGTCAATTAACTTTGTGATTATTATGGACCCTTTGTCGGTTGTTAAGGATGCTTTTCGATTGTTATGGACGTAACCCCAGTTACCAAGGACGTCTCAGTGTTGCTATGCACACAATGACGGGGTCATAAGGATGCTGTCAGGATCTTTTTTTATGGCTGCTCTCTCAATAGTAAAAGAAGCCTTATTGCTGCTGCAGACCTTAAGTTATTAAGATAGGATGCTATTTACTTATTATGAACATAACTAAAAATACTTTATAATTATTACGATAGTAGTTTTATTTAAGAATTATTAAGCTATTAACTATTTAATTTAAATTAGAAAAAATGGTATGATTTCAATTACATTTATTTTAAATATTATTTATTTACTCAAAGTTACGTGTCTGATTTTATTATTTGAAGTGTTGACAGATTTTTAAGTTGATTATTGTCGATCTTCTCTTTGTTATTATTAACGTTACTATAGTTACTAAGAAATCCACTCATATTGTTTGTTGTTATGTAGTTTATTCTAGTTACCAAGGATGTGTTATTATTGTTATAAACCGTAATAAACTTTTAAAATATTGTTTACTTGGTATAGATTTCTATTGCTTAATAGTTGTAGACTTGATCTTAGTAAATACAGATGTCTTTGAAAAACAATTGCTTAGTAGTTATAGATAAGATCTTAAATGTTAAAGACAACTGTAAAAAGCCAATTGCTTAATAGTTATGGAGATGATTTTAGTTATTAAGCATTTCTTTAAAAAGATGATTGCTTAATAGATGTAGACTTGATCTTAGTAGACGTCTGTAATCTTTGAAAACCAATTGTCTAGTAGTATAGACACGATCTTAGTTATTGAAAACAACTTTAGGGAAGCAATTGCTTAATAATTATAGGCATGATTTTAGTAGATACAGATGTCTTTGAAAAACATTTTTTAGTAATTATAGACAAGATCTTAGGTGTTAAACACAATTTTAAAAAAACAATTGCTTAATTGTTATAGAGATGATTTCAGTTGTTAAATATTTCTTTAAAACTATAACTATTAAGTATAGACTTGATATTAATAGATACAAAGGTCTTTGAAAAAATACTTGATCTCAATTGCTTTGGATTTAAGAGTTGTCATAGCCACAAACCTAATATACGTTGTTATAGAATTAGCATTTGTTACAACAGAATTACAATTTAATTTATAAATTTCTTTATAAAATTGTTTATTTATAAATTATTGATTGATTATTCAAGATATTTATGGTGAGAAATAAGATATTTTTAGAGATTTGACAGAAACAGATGATTGTGTCCATACCAGTTTGAATTGATTAAGAGATCGAGTAAATCGAATGTAATTACTCGGAAGACTAATTGCGGCTATCGAAAAACCTATCATCATAATTGGTCGACTGCAATTATGAAGATCCGATCGGATCGGATGAATCCATAAGATTATTCAAATTAACGTTTCTTTTCTCTCATTCATTCTTCTTCGAATTCTTATTTTATTTTCTTTCTCTCGGTGCAGAGGATTCAAGTTTAATTAAATTATTAAGCGGTAATAAATTTTGATTAAGTCGTGGTGTCGGCAAAAAAAAAAGAACGTACGGTTCGAAGCGTTTCCTGCTGGGAGAAAACAACATCTCCGCGTAATAAATAAATATGCAAAGTTCTCTTTAATTTATCTATATGCACATGATATTACCGAGAAGATGCGATGCGAGAGGAAGACTTGTATTTATAAAATGTAAAATTTTAAAAAAAATGATTACACTTGAGAAATGATGTTGAAAATAATGGTGGGGAAGGGAGAAAAGTTTTATGCGCGCGGTCTAACGGTGCAGAAATTCCTTTTGTTGGTGCCGAGAGGAAAGAAAAAAGACTTCCCATCATCCTTCATCTCTCGAAATTATATTCATGCTCTTCTTTATATTTTCTTTCTGAATAGTTTTTGCTTTTATTTTTACGTTTTGTAGTTGTATGAAGAAGAAAAAAAAAGAACATAAAAGTGATGAAACGAAGAACTTGTTCCAGGAAACGCTTGAATTCATCATATTCTCAAGACGACATTCATAACATTCAATTATCGAACACTTTCTCATGGAGAATATACTGAAATCTATTAGACATTATCGACATTGTTTATACCTGCAACTTTCTTCCATAATTATTATATTCATTTTGTCAATTATATAATATATGATTTCCCAAAACTATTTAGTTTCGTTTTTCATTATTTTAGACTTGTATTATTACAAATTTATAAAATATTTTAATTTTATTTGATATTTTTCATTAAATTCTAAATTAAAGAAATTTTTGACAAAATTATGTTCTCAATTCATAAAATTACTATATTTTTTGAACAATAAATTAAGTTTATTTAATTCTTAATTTACTTTAAGAAAGTGTTACAAAAACAATCAACAATATGTTCATTTTAATTGCTAATTAAATGCATTTGCATTCAGCTTTAATTAACAAAATTATAATTAGAAATTTCGATGTTTTTTTAAATTCTCATTAACTTCACATTTATCAAAATCCCAATTTTCTATAAACGCATTTCAACAGTTGAATTCATGATTTCTTACACTTTGAAATATCAATTGCTTAGATGTTATAGATAAGATCTTAGCTTTTAAAGACAACTTTAAAAAGTTAATTGCTTAATAGTAATAGATATGATTTTCGTTGTTAAATATTTATTTAAAAAGTCAATTGCTTAATAGTTATAGACTTGATCTTAGTAAAAACTTCATTAAGTTCATATTTATCATAATCCCAATTTATTATAAACGTATTTCAACAGTTTAATTCATGATTTCTTAATAGGCTTGATCTTAGTAGATACAGACGTCTTTGAAAAACATTTTTTTAGTAATTATAGACAAGATCTTAGTTTTTACAGACAACTTTAAAAAAGACAATTTAATAGTTATAGAGATAATTTTAGTTTTTAAATATTTCGATGATTACTTACTGGCTATATATTTAATTTACTGGCTTATTTATTTAATTTATAAATGTAGAAAAGATTCATGTAAAACTTAATGAATTATAAAACAATTATTTTTTGTTAATTAATTACATATTTTGTTTAAAATCTAAATCTTTCAATTCTTTAACATATTAAATATAAACTGAATATGTTATAAAATCTGATTTTATGATAAACTTGGAAATTTAGGTTCATGTAAACTATAAAATTCTAAAATTTGGGTTAAAAGTATTATTACTCATTTTATTGTTTACTTTTACAGTTATATTTTTGTACTTTTTTTTTCTATTTATTAACATATTTCTACTATAAATAAAATTATCATTTTCATCGCAATGAATTCATAATTTATTTACAAACATTTATGATTTAATCTTTACATAAACTAAATATAACAATTTTGTTAATAAAAATCGTTTTTATGCCTTTTTAGTAATGAATTAATATGTATAAACATTTAATATTGCTTAATTAAATTTAATTAGAAAATAATTGTAATTTATTTCTATTGAAGAATTTTACTGTTTTTTTTTTAATATTACATAAATCCTTGTATTTATTTGGACAAAATAAAGTAATTTTCTATTAGAACATTTTTAGAATTTAATCTCTAGTTGTGTTTTTTCTATTGATTTGATTTTATTTGAAAGTTGAAAACTGTTGTATATTATCGATTATTTTTATAATTCAATAAATGAATACGTTTTAGTTGGTTTTTATATAAATTTAATATGTAAATTTGTGTAAATTTATTAAAATTTTACTTTGTTTTATACTTTTATAGTATTTATAAATTATGAAATATTGATTTGTGTAATTGAAAATATTTATTTTTAGAAGTTTTCCACTTGAATTATAAAGTATGGAAATGGTTGGGTAATGAGCGGATGCCAGTGCTTAAGTTTTTCCCGGAAAAACGTAAGCATCGAGTAATATCGATCTATTTGCGATGGAAACGGAAAATAGAATGTGAACAAACAAAAAAAAACGGCACTAACTAACTGAATTTTCCGTATTCGAGGACAACAGTCGACCGGTGAAATAGGTCAGTTACCATATATATATATACATTTAAAAAGAAAGAAGTCACCGAAAGGAAGAAAGAAACAAGGAAATTTTAAAGAATTGGAGCTCATCGCGCATTCCAAGAACGTACACCAAATATTTGAAAGAAACCGGTATATAGCGGAGGCACGATGAAAAATCCGACTCGTTACGTAAATTCGGTCTAATTTTCCGTTTCAGATAATAATAACGAATTCATTATTTCTCTTTGTTAAAAAAAAAACATGCAAGATTCGTGCAAATTGAATGATGAATATACCAATTTCTTTGTCACGATTTTTAATTGCTCGATGGGAAGCGTTATATAACAAACAACAATATCTTCTTTAATTGGTCCAATTTGGAACGCGATTGTGTGAACGAGTGTTTGTATATTGGGAACGGAAGAGATTTCCAAAAGCAACTTTTGAATTGATAAAGAAATAAAATAAAGTTTGAACAGGTATAAATTGCTTTTACCTCCGCTTTTACCCTATGCTCTTTGGTTGAGGAAAAATCGGAGAAGAAGAAAGTCTCATCCTCCTTTCGAAATGTAATAGGCATGCATACGTAATTCCAGGATGGATGCTTTCTTTATTTATTTTTTTTGCAGATTGTAATTGATGATGGAAAGAGCGGTGAAAATCGTAATGTGAATAGATGGAATATAATGAACAATACCTGCTTTTTTGTTGTTATTCTTTCTGGGAATCAATCTGGATCGATGATGTTGATTATTGTCTGGTTCTCGCTGTTGGTTATGCTTCGAGACGTGTTACGTAAGTCCGTGTGTATGCATTAATCTGTTTGTTGTAATGTGGGATAAAACTGGACTCTCACTGCTATGAACTTGCACACTACTAATCAACAATATACTGAGGACTTCTTCGGCTAGTTGGTGGATTTATAGCGGCCCTCTCCGGGTCATCAGGTAACGGAAGATTGTCTGGGAGCTCGGCTCGTTTGTTGCGTTCGCCTTCTTTCTTCCTAGGAGGGTTTTTTTTTCTTCTTTTTTTTTCGAACGCGGCACACCACCAATCGCATACACTTGTTCACTTCGTAGGAAAAAAAAAAGAGGTAGAAGATGATGGTTGAAGAATGACATGAAATAGAAAAAAAAATAACGCGCTACCCGTCCGTCGAGGATCGTAGCTCATTCGGCTTCTGCACATCAACGACTTCACACCACATTTCTCAGAATTTTCTTTGCAAAATTTTTGCGTTAACTTTAACACTTTATTTAGTGCCATAAATAGAAGCAATAAATTAAAAGTTTTTACTACGTTAATTAATTACTTATAGTAAGTGTCATTAGCAAATTTCACAAATTAAAAATATATATTTCATTGATTAATCATAACTATTTCATTATATTTTATTTGTTTTGTGAATCTTTTGATACTTTACCAAATTTTACAATTTTTTACTAAAATTTATTGATAATTTAAATGATTTATCATTTATTACCAATAAATTATAATTCAACACATTACTTCAATTTTATATATAACTTTTCTGCCAATAATTCTATTAGTGTAATAGAAACATTACATTATTATCATTAATCAATATAATTAATAAAAATTTACAGTTTTTATCAATCTTTTAATATCTTTACTTGCAAATGTTTGCATTACTTTTCACAGTTATTTTAGTGACATAAATAGCAACACATATTTAATCATTTTAAACCAATAATCTATTCATAATTCAACACATTACTTCAATTTTATATAAAAATTTTGTATTAATTTGCTAATAAATTTATTGGTATAATAGAAACATTAAATTATTATTAATAATCAATATTATTACTAAGAAATTTACATTCTTTTCATTACTTTAATTTAGTTTTTACTTGCAAATAAATGAACAATAAATATTAATTTTTAACTGCATTTCTTAATTGAGTTAATATTAATAAGTTTTATTATCAAATTTCACAAGTTCTTTATAAATTGTACTGAGAATACATTTTATACCAATAAATTATAATTCATCATAATTCAACACATTACTTCAATTTTATATAGAAATTTTTTATTATTTCTACTAATAAATCAATTAGTGTAATAAAAACATCAAATTATTACCTTTAATCAATATAATTATGAAGAAATTTAGATTCTTTTGTAATACTTTAATATATCTGTTTTACTTGCAAATGTTTGCATTACTTTTCATACTTATTTAAGTGGCACAAATAGGAACAATAAATATTAAGTTTTAACTACTTTATTTAATTGTAATAAGATTAGTAAGTTTTACTATCAAACTTCACAAATTCTTAATAAATTATACTGAGATTACATATTTAATCATTTTATACCAATAAATTATAATACAGGTAACCTCGACTTACGAACTCCCGGACTTACGAACAAAATTCTAAAAGTTCTAACTTGTTACAAGATGATATAAATTTAACATATATAAAAGTAAAAACCATGATATTAGCACACTTTACCATGGTTATAGTATATTTTAAAATTTTTAAAATTCCCCCGACTTACGAACAAATTCGACTTACGAACAACCGGGAGATACCTGTACTTCATGATTCAACACATTACTTCAATTGTATTTACAAAATTTTGTATTTTTTCTGCTAATAAATAAAATTAGCTTAAGAAAAACTATCATTATTTTATACTTTATAATTACTTTTTTTTCTAAACACTTCAGCTTTTCGGTTTTTATCATATAAAAGTTTATTTTATTGTGAATACATTTGTAATTGATTTATTTTCATTAAATTTTAATTATTAATCAATATTGTATGAAATTATTTATAATTATTTATGTAATGACAATTTTCTCTTTTCTCTTCAAATAAATTTCTTTTAGTTACCATTTCTATTACACAATTTATTGATTGAAACTATTCAACAAAGTTTTTTTATTGTAAAATTATTAATTTAATGAAACATAGTTTAAAGCTTCATCTAAAATATGAACTTAACTTTTGTTAAATGTGTAATAAAAATTCAAGAAATACGTTTTAAAATTGTATTTTTTTCAAATAAATTTCTTTTACTTACAATTTTTATTACATAATTTATTGATTGCAACTATTCAACAAAGATTTTTTTTATATAATTATTAATTTAATAAAACAAAGTTTAGGAAATGAGTCTCTTAAAATATGAACAACACAAATAAAATCAATAATATCTATTTTTAGGTATAATTTATATACTGTATGCATTATTGTTCTTTCCTCTTTTCTTCGACAGAGTTTGATAATGATGATTGATGTATGCGCGCTAATTACTACAAAGTCGTCCGCTTAACGGATAATCGTTTAACTCACTAATTCTCAAAAGCGCATTCAATTACATGCTTTAAATTAAATTATTCTTTAGATTCAAATAAAACGTGAAAACAAATTACAGTTTTAAACTTTTAGATATTTTTTTTATAGTTTAATTATAATTATTACAAACATTTATTAATCTTTTCGACCAATTTAATTAAAATTTAACAATTCTAACAAATATATAATAATTCAATTGAAAACAAAAAAAGGAATATTATACTTTTCTTTTTGCAACTTAATATTGATGATTTCTCAAAATACAACGAATACTTTTGGACACTTTAAACCCTTTTTTTCTTTACTTTATCATTGATAAGATTTAGGTATTATGGTTGGAATTTTATTGTTTCCTCTGAGTCATTCTTCGTCCAATTTACCGAAGACAAATACTTCACTAAACCGAAGATTGACGAACATGTTTTTGTTAAGTAAAATCAGTCAAAATCAGTATTTATACAGTAAAATCTTTTTTGTGCAGTAGACAGGAACCGCATAAAAGAAATCGCACAAAAAAAATATTCGAAAACATATAATTTGGAGAAACTTTCAAAATGCACATATATAATTCACTGCTACTGCTTGTTAATCCAAAACGTGCATCTTCTTGTAATGAATTGGTTCAAAATCGACTAACAAAATTGTTTGAGCAGGCTGTACATATGTACACTGATAGAAAACATTACAATTGGTGGCAACGCCGTTGGAATTGGTTGGATTTCATATACCGCACAAAAAAAACGCATAAAAAAGGACCGCCCAAAAACAGGTTGTACTGTACATTATTTTATCAATGCTAATTAATAATTTCATTAATTTTAATTAAACTAACAAATTTGTAATATTAATCAAGCTTCTCCTTATATTTACAACATATATTTTCTAATTAAGACCGTTTATAATTAGTATCCAAACCCCTTTAATCATGATTAACAGTCTTCTTGTGACAGCATATTCTCGTCAAAATCAAATTCACCTATTATTCTAAACCACAATGTGATATAACTCATCACGGCTGCACGAATAACAAAACGGATGGTATAAATAAGGATATTGGATTAAACGCCGTGACATAATTCTTATGATCTATGGCTCTTTCAGTTGTTGTTGTTGGTATGTATGTATGTAAAGTAATCGTGACAAATGAATGCAATGAAACATAAGGAATGGCGCACTCCTCGGACGTTTTCTATTTCTGTTAATTCCTGAGCGGCAATTTAAGGACGACCGTCTTATTTTGGTATGAGCGCAATCAATCAAGTTATTTTTCTTGTCCGAGTCTTATTTTTATCTATCAATAGAGTCTTTATATTTAAAGAAGGATGAAAATAGATGAAAAATATTATTTCATACTGTTTTCTTAGTATGTTTCTAATTTGAATAATACGTGTATTCAAATGGAAATATAGAAATACCTCTTATAGTACGGGTTCAGGCAATATCACGGACTGTATAGAAATAGATGAATAATATTATTTCTTACTGTTTTCTTATTATGTTTTAAATTAGAATAATACGTGTATTCAAATGGAAATATACAAACACCTCGTATAGTACGGGTTCCGGCAATATGCCGGATTGTTTGAAACAGGGCTAATCGAGGAACTATATAGAAATAGATGAATAATATTATTTCGTAATGTTCTTAGTATGTTGCAAATTAGAATAATACGTGTATTCAGATGGAAATATTTCGTATAGTACAGGTTCCGGCAATATGACAAACTGTTTGAAACCGTACTAATCAAAGAACTATATAGAAATAGATGAATAATATTATTTCTTACTGTTTTCTTAATATGTTTCAAATTAGAATGATAAGTGTATTCAGATGGAAATATTGAAATACCTCGTATAGTACGGGTTCCGGGAATATCCCGGACTGTTTGAAACCGAACTAATCTAGGAACTATATAGAAATAGATGAATAATATTGTTTCTTACTGTTTTCTTAATATGTTTCAAATTAGAATAATACGTGTATTCAAATGGAAATATAGAAATACCTCGTATAGTACGGATTCCGGCAATATCCCGGACTTTTTGAAACCGGATTAATTGATGAAAACATAATTTATTGCTATTGTAAATTGTTTATTTTTAGATATTTTGTAGTGTTTTTCTTGTTAATATTACAATAATTGTATCTAAAATAAGCATAAATGAGGATAAAAGTAATTTTAATGAAATGTATTCTAATGGAATAAATTAAAGTGAAATATAGAACAAAAAATGTATACAGATTTATTTTGTTATTCTTGTTGTTATTCATTATTTCTTAAAGTAAGAAATGCGTTTGGAATTGTTATTAATGGTGTAATTGTTGCGAGAAAGTTTTGAGCGAATTTTTGCAACGAAACGAAAGATTTTACATTTTCATTCAATTGCAGAAAAACTTTCTTGCTGTGTGTGTGTGTGTTTTTTCTTTTATATTTGTATCGCAATTACGTTTGTAATTAATGTATAATGTTGTGAATATAAATAAGTTTTTAGTAAAGAAAAGTACAATTGCGGTGAAACATATTAACAATAATTAAATATAAGTTTTCTTTTTATGTTTTAGAGAAAAAAAATAGAAATTGATGAAAGAAATTAAGCTTTTTTTTATGCTTTGATGATGAAATAATTATAATAGACTTTGGATAATTATAGTAATTAAGGAAATGTGATTTGTTTGAAGAAGGACGAGGATATTTTGTAAAAGATATTTTTTTTATATTTATTCTATATTTTTGTAAAAAAAAATGACAAAGTGGAATGAGATTAGTTTAAATATTTAAGAAAAATATATAAATTCTTTAAATTTTGAAAACAAAATTTGTCATGTGTACTTTACAATAAAATTATTGAAACAATAAATGGACCTATATATATATTAATTTAACTGTTGATTAAAAGTTAACTAATAGTTAATTAAGTAATTAAATCTAATAATATCAAAGAAAGTAAATTAATATTATCGCTTATTAAACTATTGAGAATTCCAAGTGAAAAAAATAATTCTTTAAATTGTAATTAATAAATTGATTATTAAACAACATTATAATGAATGAAATCTTGATTTTTATTGCTGCAACTCTATGAAATTGCATAAATGAAGACAGTTAAATGCAAATTCAATAACAAAAAAAAAATCTATTGAAATACCGAAAGGTCAGTGGAACTGTTTTAATGTAAGCTTTAATACGTGTACTAAATATATAATTAAATGCATTCTTGTGTTAATGAAAATATATACTTGCAATCGATCATTTCCTAACACCAGCTTTAATTGAGCAATTAATTAATCTTAATTAATTAAGGTATGAAGAAAAGTGAGAAAAGAACAGAAAAAGAAACAAGAGCTAACGTCCTTTTTGTTGCTCCAAACTAATTTATCTAACAAATTCCAATTAAATTAAGCATTAGGAATGAATGAACTAGAAGAAGATGAAGTAATGATAATCGTTGTTGTAAATATTCTTGGAAAAAAAAACGTTGGTAAATAATAATTATATGTGTTAAACGGTTCAATTGAATTATAATTTCCGCTAACGAGCATTCCCATCTGGGAATTGGAGAGCAAAGAAAAAAAAACGTATATAGTTCTTTATTTTAGTGTAAATTAAACGTGGAATCGAATGCCAACTTCTTGAACATTGCTCAACGCGAATCGGAGTCAGGTGAGGAAGGTTACGCATGAAAGATGAAGAAAAAAAATCGATCATCATCATCATAATGTATGTGCAAATCGGTGATGAAGAAAACAGTGTTAAAGATATACACACTTACACAAAAAATGTATTCTAAAAAAATGGTTGCAAACGAGCATATCGATCGATTCTTATTCGAAATTGAAAATCAGTGAGAATAATATTATAAACGAGATTGTGTTATGCATTTGGTGTTGTCGAGTGTGAGGCAATTGGCACATTGTGTTGGGATGGAGCGAATATGAGCAATCATTATGAATAAAGCAATTGGAACGGAGACATGATCGAATGCAATATACGTGCATATACACAAACGCCGCACTCGTTCGAGGACAAATTGTCTCCGAGATATTCGCAACTGTGTGTGTTTGTGTCTTTTTTTTTCTACATCTATTTCTTCTTTTCAATTCTTTTCAATTGTGCAGGATAAACGTGTACTTTATAAATAGTTTATCAGCAGCAACAAATTAATATCCCGTGACTCATTCAATTGTTACAATTATACGAATTAATAACGCGAATCGGTTTCCAGATCCAATTTATTGAAATTAAAGCGTATTTATGAAGAATTAATCTTTATTGCAATATTACAACAATTTCATACGTTTTAAATTAAATTAAAATATGATTGCAATAACAGTATGCAGCCAATCCTCAAATAAAACGATACCTCAGTTACACAACCAAAAATTGGGACAATTCTCGTATAACGCGATACTTCTATTACACGGTTTCTTTAAAATATACTTAAACTTATTACAAATTATGTTTATGCATATTTCAATGTATACTTTGTAAAAAACTTTAAAAATAACTATTTTTAAGTTTAAAGTTTGTTATAAAAATAACAATAATATTACAATTAAAATAAGACAATTCTTTCATTGTATTTTTAAATAATTGTAATAAATTGAATTTCTAAGTTTCTAAATTACTTTTTTTTTTCAAGTTTATTGGGTGGAAAAACCTTGGTCCTTAGCCCTTTGGTGGTAATAGTTTTTCTATCTAATCTAAAGCCAACGTTTCCTGAAAAAAATGAAATTAATATGCAAATAATACAATCATATATATACATAAATAAGTGTATAAAATTAATACAAGAATTAAACATTTGTAAATAAGGAAATGTATAAATATCAAAAGTGTTTTTTTTTTCTTTCTAGAATTTGTACCTTTTAGTATGCAATTTGTTGTTCGAACTATTCAATTCGAACTATATATTCAAATTGGTCTACTTCTTAAATCGATAATAGGAAAATGATCAGTTACAGATTCTTCACGTGCATTTAATCAAGCGAATTAAATCACCTTCACTTTATGTACCGGACGAGCGAAATTTTAGGTTTCATCAAAGCCTTCACACTCGTAAGCAATTACGCGAATCGCTGATTCCGAGATTCAGATAGCCATGGGGAGCTCAAAAGTGAAACCACACTTATTATGTTTTTATTTTTTTTTTGTAAAAATAAAAGAAAGACGAAGTTCCAGATAGCCAAGTAGGAACATAGAAAATCATATTTAAAATGTAGTTAAGCGTTCGCGTGTTGCAAAATTGCAATTGCAAAAGTGGCATAATGGACGTTTTCCTTGCCCGAAAGATGAAGGTGTGACCTCACGTTCCAAAATAATAATAAAAAATGATAATAATGGTTGAAAACAAATTTTGAAACGTTAGACAATCCAAATTAACAAAAAAAAAAAAAGAAATGATAAGTCAAATTTCGACAGGTGCCTATGTTGAACCACTGACGTAACATGAGTTGTATATGACATTTACATTATACAGTAATTAACATAGGTAAATAAAAAGTAAAGTTTATTGATGCAATTACTTTTTGGATATAGTGATAGCAGGATATTATTATAAAACTGATAATCTTAGACTGGAAATATTTTTATTAAATACTTATTTGAAAAAATTGCTTATTTTTATCCAATTATACTTCAAAAAGAAGACTATATAAGATATCATGCTTTGGTGAAAATGGTAAAAAAATGAGAAAATTATAGTTAAGAAAATTAAAATTATTTCAGTAGTCCATTTTGGGAAACCAGTTGATTTTATTGGATGATTAACACATAATTTATCGTCACATTTTTTTTACCATTGTCAACTGCATTTGTATGCAAATATTCTACATTTCTTTAAAATAAATAAGTGTCCCAATTTCGGAAACTCCTGTCAAGTTGCCTTCTAAATGTCAGTTGTCAACAAGCTGTTATTACATTCGATGTTGAAAAGAAGACAAAGAACGAAATTAGAATGATAATAATATTTTTTTTATTATTTTTACAATATAAATAGTAATATTTGTTCTCCCCACTTTTTTTCATTAAATATTCTACATTTCTGTAATATAAATAGGTGGTCCAATTTCGGAAACTCTTGTTGAAATGTCAAGTTGCTTTCTAATATGTCAGGTGTCAATAAGCTGTTATGACGTTCGATGTTTAAAAGAAAAAGAACAAAAAGTTAGAACATTTGCTTCTTTTTATTTAAATATTCTACATTTCTTTAAAATATATAAGTGTCCCAATTTCGGAAACTCCTGTCATGTTGCCTTCTAAATGTCAGTTGTCAATAAGCTGTTATGACGTTCGATTTTTAAAAGAAAAAGAACAAAAATTAGAACATTTGCATCTTTTTATTTAAATATTCTACATTTATTTAAATTAAAATATTTGGTCCAATTTCGGAAACTATCGTTGAAATGTCAAGTTGCTTTCTAAAATGTCAGTTGTCAATAAGCTGTTATGACGTTCTATGTTTAAAAGAAAAAGAACAAAAATTAGAACATTTGCTTCTTTTTATTTAAATATTCTACATTTGTTTAAATTAAATAGGTGGTCCAATTTAGGAAAGTTTCGTTGAAATGTCAAGTTGCTTTCTAAAATGTCAGTTGTCAATAAGCTGTTATTACGTTCGATGTTTAAAAGAAGAAAAAGAACGAAATAGAATGATAATAATATTTTTTTTATCACTTTTACAATATAAATAGTAATATTTGTTCTCCCCACTTCTTTTTCATTAAATATTCTACATTTGGTGGTCCAATTTCGGAAACTCTCCTTGATATGTCAAGTTTCCTTCTAAATGTCAGTTGTCAATAAGCTGTTATGACGTTCGATGTTTAAAAGAAAAAGAACAAAAATTAGAACATTTGCTTCTTTTTATTTAAATATTCTACATTTATTTAAATTAAATAGATGGTCCAATTTTGGAAACTCTGTTATGACGTTCGATGTTTAAACAACACAAATTGGAATAATAATAATAGTTTTGAGTTGGCTGAAAAAAAATGAAATGAAATTTTGAAATGTCATGTGTTGTGAAGCTGCTGTGACGTATGGTTGTGAAAATAAGAGGAATAGAAGAAACGAGGAGTAGATTGACGCGTTCGCGTATTATTGTAATCGCTTCATTTACCTAGTTTTCGCCATCGGATAGAATACGAGTCGAACCAATCAAGGTAAAAATTACAAAGAGTGTGTGTGTGTGTGTGCACCGTGAGTAGCCCCGTTCTAAATCGCCGATTGCAATTGGGCAATTCATTAATTTTAATTTTTATCGATTCTGCCCCTTTAGAGTCATCGGCGCGGCCTCCAAAACGCTTGCAGCCTTATTTCATCTAAATTGGCATCATCAAGTATACGAACTATATATTCCAATAGCGAGCCGCATGTATATGGATAATTGTTATTGGCGCAATAAACGCGGATTCCATCTGCATATTTAGACAGACGGTCAACCGTCGTCCATCCAAACCAATCCGATCCAATCAATCGATCGAACCGAGTTCAATCTATATCGATATTCATAAAATAATGCTCTCCTTTCTACCACTACTTCTCTTTGCTGCTGCTACTGCTGTTATTACATATTATTATTATTATTATTTGGGTGAAAAGTTTATGGACGTGTGACCCAGATTTGCGACCCAATTCACTCCCCAGTCCTTGCTTGCTGTGTTTCTCTCTCCACATACACACACACACTTGCTTTTTCTTCTTATCCTCATCATCTTCATCCTTTACGTTGTTGCAGGAGGGGTGTGATCAATTTAAGAGCCTTCGACCTACTTCGAAAATGGCGAAGCAATCGTCCCGTCAGCTGAGCATTTCAGCAGGATTCGAGGCTCTTTTCGGCAAAGAGGAACCCATCTCCGCGATGAACCTCACCAAGTTCGAGATGCCTCTCACGCGATTCTGCACGGACAGCACGTATGTGGGCTCATGGGACCAGCTGGGAATGTACGGTCATGGAATCTTCACCTATCCCCATGGCAAGTCCAATTACACTCATCTTCTTCCATCCGCAGCGGAATGCAAAATATAGTAGAGTTCTCTATTTATAGAGCATTTATTAAGCATCCGCACGGATTTCCTTCCGCGACGCCTCCACTCAAGTTCCTTTAATTAATCTCAGTCTCAAGCCAAAGGCGGTTTCTGTTTTTATCACACCTCGGACAAACTTTTATTTACTGAAATAATATTAATTTGAAGGATTTCTCTTCTCTTTTTTTTTTGGGACGAGTCGGAAAACTGGGCCACTGTTTTATTTCCTATAAATCAAGTTTATCTGCCGAAACAGTATCCACTTTGACCCCCCTTCCACAAAACAGAGACAAGTATAAGCTTAGAAGATTGAATGATTGGTAGCAGCCATTTGGCACAAATACAAAAAAAAATATATAATAACATAACTTTCATTGGTCATCATTTAGTTTGTTGAGCTTAGTTTGTCAAATAAATATCAAAACAACTTTTGTTGAAAAAGTTTCAAATAATAAAAATCTATATAGA
Source organism: Nicrophorus vespilloides (assembly GCF_001412225.1). Lineage (NCBI taxonomy): Eukaryota > Metazoa > Arthropoda > Insecta > Coleoptera > Silphidae > Nicrophorus > Nicrophorus vespilloides. The sequence goes on along the minus strand of NW_017100082.1, from coordinate 171,525 downwards.
CAATTTAATGTACTTATTTTATAGACTTTACATACTTTTGCATTTGAAATTTATAACGTTATTATGTAGTTGTCAAAGATAATACGTTCATAAATTATGTTCGAAAACCGAATTTTTCGAAAATATAGTTTAAGTTTTATGGAAACATAAAGTTATATGTTTTGAAAACTTCTAGATTAGAAAAACACATTTTCTAAAGTCCTTACTTGCCAAGTACTGTGTCTAGTATTTATACTTTTTATACAATTTTTACAACATAAAGAAAATAACAAGTATTACTTGAATGTAGGTTTGTACTCAATTGGTGTTTCCAATTGCAAAACAAATCATTTTTTTTAGATTATAAAGATTACATTAAAGTACCAACAAGTCTTATTAATTTAAATAATGACATAAATGTGTAATATTTAAAAGTAAGTATTACAAAAGATATATTGTAAATTTAATCATGTAAATCTAGTGTTAAACTATGTATTTTGTTCTGTTCTAAAGTGACTTTGCTGGTCCGTGACACGTCGTTGAATATGTAAGGGCTCACGGCAAATATAATTGTGAACAACACGTGTTTGGATGTGGAACGGGAGCAGTGGGTCGAAAAGAAGATGCGGCGATTGGAGAATGGTTAAAAAGGGCTTCGGCTGCGTTAAAAATAAAATAAAATTACGGACATAAAAGGAAGGAACACGTGGTGAAACGCAAAAAAAAAGAATAGGAAGTACATATATGTGGAGCACGAGGACGCGTGTGAAGGGAAAAAGCCCTTTTATGTAAACAGGCGATCAGATAAACGGCGTGAAGTTAGGTCGTAGGGACCGGGGGTAGCGCTTTTACGCCGCAGAATATATGGGTCAATCATTATATTGACTGCAAACTATACAGCTGAGCACAGGAAGGGGAGCAAAAAAGAATGTAGTAGAAGGAATCCGGGCAAAATCAAATCTCGAGAGTGACCGATATCCGGAAGCAAATTCCTGTTTAATAGCACGGAAGCAATAGCCCTATTGAATTAAATCATCATCCTTTCACATTTATTCCGATTTTATTGTCCTGTTCTGCCGGTGGTCACAGGGTCCGTGACAATACCATCAGGATGATGCATCAATGGATTATTAAGCCGTACGAACTGCGTTGTTTGTATACCTCCTGGTGCATTGATTTGCCATTAGAATAGAAATTGGAGTCGAATCCGGACGACGCGCAGTACCCAGCTTAACCCACTTCCATAATTCAAGCAACCATTTTTTTGTTGTTGTTGCTGCCCTGTCTTCAGTTTCCTTTATTATTATTAACAATATTTACAGGCGATAAACTACCGATGCTCATTAGACATCCAACGATCCGAGGAAGTGTAAACGTAGTGCGCCGCCTCCGGGGTCTCTCTCCGACTTCGCCAACAACTAAAAGCAATAAAGAAGAGATTCTCAAACAGTTTCAGCACGAATTTAATATAAGGCAAGCACATAAACTCGAAGCTAATTCCGGCCAATCCCTTCAGGACATAATCTGTTACTGACTTGCCCTGCATTTAGCTGCAGCTGTCTTTCGAATACTATTGGAAACTCTATGATTAGATCTTTGAATTTCCTTAACTTTATTACATTTGTATCAAAAGTCACTACATTTAACTTGACAAGTATCGCTTTGCTAACTTAATATATTAATATTTCTCTAAACATACATTAATTTACAAAAGTCAAGCAATGTATTGAAAGGACATTACAAGGATGAATGAATTGTTGGCACAAATGAAATAAGTAGAATGATGACAAGCATCAATTAACAAGTTTAAGGGCAATACATTCATGATCATTTTTTACAATATATTTGTGGAATTATGCATCAGCTTATAAAAGTTAAGCAACGTTGTTGAGGACAAATGTTGGATGAATGAACCAAATATCGTGTGTACCTAATAATAAATTGTAAATCTCCATATGAAAATTACACAATATATACTAAGTAATTTATTAAGTATATTTACTTTCCCTTATTTTACTGTAAATACTTGACTAATTGACTCAAAGAGAAATGTTGCTTCCAATATTTTTCCATTTATTTTTACATAAATCTGATCGTTTTATTCTAATCTTTATTGATCATTACATCTAAAAAGTGATTTAATCTTGTTACACCTTCCATTAGTTTCAGTTCACCTTTCCACACAATATATAAGTCTACATAATTCGATAATCTTCTCAGATTATGTAATCCATATATGTTGGTTCTTATTATAAAACTTTCTTTAATGTCTATTTCTGAATACTATGCGAACAAAAAAAAATATGGAAAAGAAAAGTGTTGGGTCGTTATACAATTATATTACTAATTATGAGAATTTTTTATTTTTATGTTTCGTATTTATTTTTTCCTCCTTTACTAATAATTAGTAATTATTTTCAATTGTTTGATCATTAGCTATTTGGATTTTTACTTTCATTGTTTATTGCGTACACGTTGTTTGAAATTCCTTCATCTAATACGTTAATTATTATGAGGATGTTTTAAATATAAAAGAAGAAAATATTAATTACTTAAACAAATGTATGCAAGACATTTGCAATTGAAATTTAATTGAGGAAATCGATGCGACGGAGGAAGCAGATTTATATACTCCAATAAATTATCGACAACAACAGAAAAAAAATCCTGCAGTTGGTAAAACTAATATGCAGAAGCAATTAGGAGTTAGTAGTAAACTGATTAACTCAATTTAAAATGGTTGTACACGAGCAGGGATAATTATAATCCCATATTAATTAGACACGAAACCATTAGCAGAGCAATTTCAATTATCCGCGGAGAGGAGATATTATCTCGGATGGACTCACGATCATGATTATTGTTGATATTTGACGGATTACTGTTAGATGATGATGATGGTTTGTTGTAGTCCGCGAAATGTAGTCTATAGTCTATACTTTTGCCTTACATTGTCATATATTTTGTTATATAATTATGTATAATTTTTTAATTAATATTTAAGTAGTTTTCAAGAATGACTCCAAGGATTCGCTACTCTACAGCAATATTGTTCAATACTTGTTATATAAACTACTTGGCAAGTATTGTTTACGTGGGATTATTGTAGAAGTTTACTTAAACTAATAAAAGTATATATATAATCAATGTTGAAAACTCGTTACTTGGCAAGTACTGTTTTTGGAAAAATTTTGAATCAGAGTAATTGCAATAAATTAATTCTAATTGAATAAATAAAACTGTATGTATAAAAACAATGTTTGTGTATGAAGCAGAAAACACGTTGAGCAAACGAAACAAAATAGAAGATGTGATCGAAACAACGTCTATATAGATAAAGTGTAAATAGTTATTGTTACATTTATAAATTTTTAAGATTCTCTTCTTTACAGCAATATTGTTCAATACTTGTTACTTTACATTGTCATATATTTTCTTATATAATTATGTATAACTTTTTAATTAATATTTAAGTAGTTTTCAAGAATGACTACAAGGATTATCTTCTCTACAGCAATATTGTTTAATACTTGTTATATAAACTACTTGGCAAGTATTGTGTACGTGGGATTATTGTAGAAGTTTATATATTAAATTTTGTTGCGTTTGAGTAATTATCAAAAACATTAATTAATAAAAGTTTATATAAAATCAATGTTGAAAACTCGTTACTTGGCAAGTACTGATTTGGAAATATTTTGAATCAGACTAATTGCAATGAATTAATTCTAATTCAAGAAATAAAAATGTATGTATAAAAACAATGTTTGTGTATGAAGCAGAAAACACGTTGAGCAAACGAACTAAAATAGAAGACGTGATCGAAAAACAATGTCTATATAGATAAAGTGTAAATAGTTATTGTTACATTTATAAATTTGTAAGGGATTATTGACAGGTCTGGGTCGTCATCCGCGTCTGAACCCACGAGGAAAACGCAACGATCTCGTCTCGTCCGATTGATCCGTCTGCTACTCGGGTTCTTTACGTAACAATAATATGTTTGTCATATCGCGCAGATTATTGGATCATTTTTCATTTTTTTTGTTTGTTTGTTATGGTTGCATATCGGTCGCGTTTGTGGACAACCATCCGTGAACGATTGTCAGAAGGACATGCGACTGAACGCGTACACTTGTCACGTTCTTTATTTCTCCCCAGACACCGAAAAGGCCAAACGCCAGACAATAATGATAATTGTTTCGCATTACGAACCACGAGTGGAACGCACTTTGTTGAATACGTACGTTTACCTTTCTGCTATGTCTCTGTATTTTGGACATTTGTAGTATTTAAAACTTTAGTTAATTACAGAATATTTTTAAATAATAAACGTTTTATTATATTAATACCAAAATATTTTGATATTTAAGATGAAAAAAGTCAATTATAGAAATTTCAATTATGTTGATTTGAAAACATTAAACTTTGATATATGCAAATTAATAAATATATTTGATCTTCACCGACCTATGAGATAGGATTAAAACCTTTTTTATCTTTAAATTAAATAATACAATTAGTTTGTTAATTTGATGAAAAAATCATGTAATTTATAGACATATAGTTGATGCCTATATACAATCATTGCAAGTTAGGAATGAAGATTTTCAATTTTGTCTGAGCTGTAAACATAAAGGTATTTGCATGGTTGTATTACTGAATTTAAAAGCATCTACCTTAAAAACCATTTGACCTTCACCGACGCACGTTATAGGATTGAAGACATTACCTGTTTTTAAATTATATAATATAATTGGTTCATTAATTTGATGAAGAAGTTGAATTAAAATCGTTGTAGACAGAAAATTTTCTATTTGTTTTATCTAAGCTAATTACGTAAAAGTATTTGTTACATGGTTTGTAATACTGTATTTCAAAGGAATTTGCAGCATCTACCTTAAAAAGCCATTTGATCTTCACCGACACATATTATAGGATTGAAGACATTAGCTGTTTTTAAATTGAATAATGTAATTACTCTTTTTTAAATTTCTTAAAGAAGTTGAATTAAATTGAAGATTTTCATTTTTTTTTTCATCTGAGTTAAAAACATGAAGGTTATATATGTTGTGCATGGTTGTAATACTGTATTTCAATGGAATTTGCAGCATCTACCGTACAAAACCATTAGATCTTTACCGAAATACGTGACAGGTGTGAAAATCCGATGGAACGACAGGTGTTTTGTGCATCGTCTTTACGACGGCTCTTGCATCTTCCGGTCATCGAACCTATTGCACTTCGGCAAAGCGAATGAAAAGAAACGTGCATACATGCACGAACATTACATACTTTTTCGTTTGTTATGTTATTATTCCTGTTGTCTCGTTTTTATTGTTTGCTGTAAATAGATTTTCGCGCAACACATTTTTGTTGTTGCTGTTGTTGTTATTATTTTTGCACAACATTGATCGACGGATCATCATCATCGTCAATGATGCAAAAAAAAGTGATGGTTCTCCATTATACGAAAAATCGAATCCGCGGTTTCCTTTGATCCGCGAAACCTGTTTTCAGTATTTCATAATTGCTCCTCTGTACATCGCCGCCACAGCCGCTTCGTCTTCATGAACTGGTCCATATGCAGAATGTTATGGTCTAATAAGTAGGAAGCTGAAATTGCCCGCTGAATATCTGCTGCCCACACGTGCAATTACCTGTAATTACTTCCGGTTCTGGTATGGACTAAGGAGGAGGAAACAAAAGGAGGAGTAATGATAACAGCGATGGAAAAACGGCAAAACCGAAGGAAAATTGTTTTTCCGATTCGCTCCTCCTGGCAATTAGAGTTTTTTTTTTGTAGCGCATATGAGATTATCAGACTGCATCCTTTTTATTTACCACTGTAATAACACGTTCCTTACGTTGTTATTATTAAGCACACACATCACTAATTTGTCTAAGAAATAAGTATACTGTAAGGCTTTTCTACTTAATATCATAATTAAACGCAGGTGGATTTGTATCCTTTCATTATATTACAAAGTTTTAAACGTGTATCTGTAATCATTTCCATACATTTCATTTATAGACATTTCAATAAGAAACAAGTTTTATTTAACATAAGTAGAAAAACCTTTTACATCTGATATTGAAGACAAAATTCATTGAATTTTCTTCTATGGAATGGCAAACATTTGCTCCAATTTTACATTTATACATACTAGAAGTAAATTCAGTTCTGGAATTTAATTGTTTTTATGTAATTATTGCAGTATAGTCAACAAATATTGCTTTTTTTTTGCAAAATTTGTTGAAATTTACTTTGAGTTTTATATAACTTTTAAACTTTATTTTATTCCAATTTTATAACTTTCTTAAGTAATATATAATTACTTAAAATATGATTAGTATTTTTGTTGTCCATAGTTATTCAAGTTTTAGTACATAGTTAGTATGTGAGAGTTTGATCTTCATTTATCAAAATTATATAAAAAATCAGTTTAAAAGGCACAATAAAAAAGAATGTATAATAATAAACAAATCAATCACAGCAAATGGAAATCAAATCAGTGAGCATTTCGTTCTACCAATTGAGCTGTGCGTTATTCGCGTCGTTTTTCTGTTCTATGGGGCTATAAATCTCAAATTCTCTACTATTTAAGACTCGCTGGTTTCAGTTTTATGTCTCAGTCTATATATGAGCGTGCAAAGAAGTGCACAACATGTAAGGTTCTGTTGTGTGCAGCAAACAGATTTATTGCCATCCGATTAATGTGTATTTATTTGTCCGCACATTTACTTATTAAATCATTGCAATTATTTTACTATGAAATGTTCTATTTCTTTTTGTTATTGCTTTAACGTACGACCATAACGATCGCAATCTCATCCAAAAGTCGAAGAATGTTACAGCTCTCTTGTTGCGTTATTCCAACAAAAAAAATATGCACATAACTTATCAACTTTTACATCTGCTTTCTATGAGATTATATGCATTTTTTTTATTTATTATAGTGTGAAGTAATCTTGGAGTGAAGTAATCTTAGAGTGAAGTATGACATAAAATGTCACTTTATTTATTTACTCAATTAACACGATACTTTAGTTACACGCATCATTTCCAATTATAATTAAGTTTTAGTTTTTGTTTGCAGTTTCTTAAATGTAATCTGCTTTTGTGACTTTATTCTTCGTTAAGAATTTGGAGTATTTTAAAAAGATGAAGAGTTTCATTTTAGGAATAAGATAAGATAGATTATGTATTGTTCTTTCAGAGGTGCAGTACAACGGTACTTTCAAGGATGGTGAATTCCATGGGACAGGGGTGCTGAGTTACCCTATGGGTCAGCAGATCATTGGTGAATGGCTCGAAGGAAAGTTGCTCTCCTGGAAGTACAAGTTCCGAGATGGGCTGGAGTTCGAGCAGCCGTGGAAGTACTGCAAATACCCGGACCGAAGGTAGTTATTATTGTTGTTATTACTCTTGTTACATAAACGGATTGAATTATTAATTGCATCCACGAAGTATGAAATACGGGCCTTTCAAAAAGAGTTACATACTCCAATTAATGTAAACGATTCCATTCGCCTTTGTAGTCCATCAATTGCGCAACGACATCATTCTCTCATCACCTCTCACTTCTATTGCATATCTATCGCCGAAAAGTAAACGCTCATAACTGCATTGTTTTATGTTTTCGAATGATGATTATAATTGGTTTAATTATATAACTAGATTCTATACGACTCTTCTGGAAGGTCTGCGACCCGCAGGTCGCGAACTCATCACCAACGACGTCGTGCCCAGACCGATCCCGAAGGGTTGCTACGATGTCGGAGAAGGTTTCTACAGTCCTCAGCACAAGTGCATCATCAGCGCATACGACGAGAACAAAATAATTCGGTACGCGATTTTTTTTGTATTTACCCATTTTATATTTATACACTCTTTCCTTCGATTCGTGCTCTCGTTTAAATGCAGAATACCAAATGAGGAGGAGGAAAATTGGATCATAAAGAATTGCAGGAAGGCCTGGGACGAGCCAACTGGATTCCGGCCAGATTTATACAATCATTGGACAACAGGTACACTTTACCATTGTTCTCGCGGTTGTGGAAAACACACGAAAGAGGAGAGAGGAACAGACGAAAAGCAAAAAAATAATAAATATGCACACATACACACATATATACAGCGAAAGAGAATTGCATTATTTTTATTCTCTTTTCCTCTCCACCACGTGCCATTGTTCTATCCTTCGGCTTTGTCTGTCGTCTGTGTACATGCAGACGTGCCTGGTCTGGTCTGGTCTCCTTTGCATTGAATTCAAATCAATTTGCGAGGCTTGTTTATTTTTCCTTTCGATCCATTTATATTTGCGTTTTGCTCCTTGTTGCTTCTTTTTTGTTTTAGGAAGGAAAGCGAGCGTCGAGTCGATCCTGGCGAAGGATGAGAGCCGTCGCAAACGCAGCACCACGGCAAGTAACTACAGCAGAATGTCCGAAGTCGGCGAGTAAAACTTTACTTTTTCAATCTACATTTTTTACTTTTAGTTATACTAATTTACATACAGAGTATTTACATCACATGCATATATTAAATATCCAAATGATCTAAATCGATTTTTTTTATATAAATCATTGTTTCTCAACCTTTTAGCTAAAAGATCTAACATATTTGTTTGCAGTTACATACAATTTTTTATAATGTAAAAATGTTGACACTTTGACGTAAGATGACAGCTATCATTTCGCAACCCATGAATATATTTTCGGAGCATAAGACGCACTTTTTTTAATTGAGAAATTAAACTTAGATTTCATCTTATTTATTGGTCGAAGTAAATAGTTTTGAGCGTTTTTCGTTAGATGGCTTTAGTGAGCCATATCTCACGATGTATATGTTACATCTTTTCTTTCTATACTGCTACTTAAAGGCGACATAACACTTTAAAAAAAAGTTCGTTGACAGTTTTGTGTATAGTGAATCCCGTTGTGTGTTAGAGCGATCCAAAATGGACGTAAAAAAAGAGAAAATTCCATAGATTCTTCAGTACAGGTGGCCAAAAAAATTTTGTTGTTTATGGATTCAATACAGTATCGAATGCAACAGCAAAGCTTTGGTTCCAACGCTTCCGTTCTGGTAATATTGTCATCGAAGATGAGATACACTGTGGTGGCCAATCGTCAAAAATGTTGATAAAATCATGGAAATCGTTGAGCCGAGTGAGCTCTTATTCCATTGCCCAGGAACTGAAGATTAACCTGAATACTGCTTGCATAAGGCTGGTGTTAAGAAGAAGCTCGATGTATGGGACAAATAGCTTAGAACTTTTTACTTCACCCAATATTTTTTTTCATAAAAATTGTATTATAGATTTAGGGTGTGTCTTATAGTCCGATGTATGTTTTAGTTTGCAAAACATGTCCTGGATTAGGATTAGTTTGATTTCAAACAGTACATAATATTATACGTACTATGCGAGGTATAGCTGTAACCGTATTTCAATTTTAAACAGATATTACCAGAAAATAAAAAAAATCCAAATAATTTCCTATAATATATAAACATAATTAATATAATTAGTTGTAAGTTAATGAATTTAGTATTTTCTTTATACGCTGAGTGAAAGTACTTGACGAATTTGCAAGAATTAAAAGTGTTAAGTAGCTTCAACTGTATAACCATGGTTGTTAGTATATTTGCCTATATTATAAGGAAAAAAAAAGTTGTATACATTTACTTAATTTCAATGAAATAGTTGCAATGAAATTATGTAATACGCTTTTTAATATATTGTTGTAGAAGTATGAATATGGGAATTATATTGACAAAAAATAGTTTAAAAGTAACAAAATAATTTGAAAATACGTTTTGTTACCTCATTTTAAAGTAACTTGAATGATTATTGAAGATATTCTTAATTGATATTTCAATTATTTTACTGAAAACAAGAATATATCTTATAATTATGGTTTTTGATAAATCATCCAAAAAAAATGATGAATTATTTTACGTACTTCTTTGATTTAACATTTATAATATTACTTGGTATTCAATTACAGTACAGTAGAACTTCGTTTAACGAGTACCTCAAATTATACTCGTTAAGCGAGGTTCCACTGCATTTAAAAAAATACATTCATAAGCATCTTACTTATCTCAATTAAGTTGTCTTATATCTAGCCGTGTACATAATTCGTACGACTTGGCAATACTTGAACGAACTTCCCAAGCATCGCGTAATATTCGAGTAATCTCCATGACTACCATAGCTTACTTGGCAAGTAATTGCACTCATTCTTGTATTTTGTATGAATGAAAAAATCGATCTATTGGATACTAAATAATGAAAATGTTAACATTAAATAAACGAAAAGAACACAAAATGTACACTTTTGTGTTTTGTCTGGAACGAAACTAATAATTAAAATTATGATTGGCAGATTCGATTCCTCGAACGAAATTTAAAATAAATATTTATATAATCCTCCGACGCATACAGCAGAATACATCCAATATTCCTTGAAAAATTTCATCGCGAAATCTATTTGAAAAACGTGCATCCATTCCCACGCCCTTTACCCATTTCATCATACAACCAACGACCCTACTTCCTATTCCTACCCTGCGCCATTATTTACTTGCAGTTTATACTTCATTATTATGAAAAGTGTATTTCGCCGTCAGAAAGATGCATCACTCCTCCCCACACGCACATTTTCAACTCTCGGAGATTTCCTTTTTACTTTTCTTTCTCGTGTCATTCGCCTGTCGTTCAGCATCTACAAACTGAATACAAAACACGTGTTTTATATGCCCCGAGGTTGAATCGAAATTCACCCTTGCGCGCGGATTTACTCCCTTCTTTACTTCTTTATTTTTTTACTATTTTTCATCTGTCCGCCTGCAGCAATATTTTTCCGATATTTTTTTTTTCCTTATTTTGTTTTTGTTTTCGTTTCATCTCTCTTTTCTACTTTTCGCGCGACCCGAAAGGGCAGGAAACGGAAAAGTTCGACGACGACGACGTGGGGTGCTTCAACCTTTCGCACGTCGAGAGTTCGTTCATTACTTTTTATGTAAACACGAAAATAACATTGATTTTATTCGGGGTCGGGGAAAAATTGCACGAACGTATAATCTAGTCTCAAATAGAATTGGAAAAAATAAACGATTTTGATTGCTTCAATTGAACTCGTACAAAAGAAATAAAAACTGATCAGAACTGAAACAAAACGACATTTTCCTACCATTTGAAGTTATTATTATTATTACAAAACTTAATTAATATAGAATTTTCATAATTATGTAAAAAAAAAACTTAACCATTCGAAAGTTAACATTATTTCAGTACTTTTGTTCAGAAAACATTAGCAATTGAAAAAGTAAATAAAATTTGATCTAAGTAATTTTTTTTTGTAATTTTTACAATAATTAAAAATAAAACTCTTAAACCTAACCTAAAAGAGTTATTTTTTTCCACTATAAAATAAAAAAAAACATTTTAGTTAGATTTTATTCCAAATTGTAAATATTTGAAGTAACTGGGAAAAATGAGAAAAAAAAATCTTACAAAATGTGTTTTTATTTAATTTTTGAAAATATAAGTTAAATTTTATGCAATTTATTTTTTGATCAGTAGAAAAACAAATTTAATTCAAGTTTTAGGCAATTAAAGAAAAATTAGTGGTCGTTTTTAAGGTTAGGTTATGTTAGGTTAGGAAAACTTTCAGTGAATCAAGGCCATATCAGATTAACATTATTTCATCCTTTATTTCATCTTAATACAAAACTGAATTTGACTATGTATTACTTTGTACTTATTATTACGTAACTTACATAATAACATGAGTTGCATACAAGAATTAAATAGAGATTAATAATTTTATCAAATTAATAACGATTTTCTTGGAACGAACATCAATTTTAGCAAATTTATCGTTAGCTTATCTCCTGCAATATTACTTAATTAACATAAAATTTTCATAATTATGAAAAAAAAAATAACTTGACCATTCGAAAGTTAACATTATTTCAGTACTTTTTTTTCAGAAAACTTTAGCAATTGAAAAAGTAAATAAAATAAGTTTTTTTGTAATTTTTAGAATAATTAAAAATAAAACTCTTAAACCTAATCTAAAAGAGTTATTTTTTCTTTCCAATATAAAATAAAAAAAAAGCATTTTAGTTAGATTTTATTCCAAATTGTAAATATTTGAAGTAATTGGGAAAAATGAGAAAAAAAAATCTTACAAAATGTGTTTTTATTTAATTTTTGAAAATATAAGTTAAAATTTATGCAATTTATTTTTTGATCAGTAGTAAAATTTAATTCAAATTTTAGGCAATTAAAGAAAAATTAGTAGTCGTTTTTAAGGTTAGGTTATGCTAGGTTAGGGAAGCTTTCAGTGAATCAAGGCCATGTCAGATTAACATTATTTGATGCTTTATTTCATCTTAATACAAAACTGAATTTAACAATGTATTACTTTGTACTTATTATTACATAACTTACATAATAACATGAGTTGCATACAAGAATTAAATAGAGATTAATAATTTTATCAAATTAATAACGATTTTCTTGGAACGAACATCAATTTTCGCAAATTTATCGTTAGCTTATCTCCTGCAATATTACGTATTTTTATTCGTTCCTTTCCACAGCCGATAAGCCATTATCTATTTAACATGATTCCATCCAAAGTATTCCCAAGCACACATGAATCTATCGATTAGCCATAAATCTTTCAACTAAATAATGAAATCGTCAACGACTTTCCTTCATAACACCAGAATCGTTTGAACTCAACCTCCCAAATCTTCGTCACTCAAAAATTTTTACTGCTCCGCTAATTTGCGTGTGCCGCAGCTATAATATCCAATACTTTAAGACCGCATCTGGAAGTCATTTCTGGTGTCCACAACGTCGAAAGAAAATAAAAAAAGTGTTTTATTCGACGCTTCCATCCACGACATACACGCTACCATAATTTATTTCCATTTCATAATTGTCATAACAAGTATACTTTTTATTGAGTTTCGGCTCAATAAAAAACGCACGAGAAGATAATATTTCTTTTCATTTTGTTTTCACGCCATCATTCATGTTAATTACGAAAAAATGTCGACTGTATATTTATAAATACTCTCTCCTCGCTCTTTAAGTACTCGTAAAGTAGTTTATTTGAGAATTTTTATAAAGGAAAGTATACAGTTTGTGTTTGTTTGTATATTTTGTTTAATTGAGTTCAACTTAAGATAATTAGAGTAATTTTGATGTTTATTTGAATACTATTTGGATTATATTCATTAATTCTTTTGGGAAAAGTAACTGTTTTTGGAATCATTCGGTTTTCGAACAGACATCGAATTAAGTTCGACAACTTCTGTTGTACCAGTGGCGCCTCTAGAGAACTAAGATTTGATGACTGCGCCACCATAGTGGCCTTAGTTTCATGTTTAATGAATATGGCGGATATATCCGCCGCTCTTCGGTAAAGGGTTAAAGTACTGTAAAATGAAATCATTTGCATTTCTCTGCACTATAGAATTGTACATAGATGAATGAACTGAGGGTCCACCCTCTGTGGTGGAGATGTTTGGGAAGAGGTAAAGGGCTATTTGTAAGCTCAGTTGGTGGCGGATTCGGGCGAAGATTTATGAAGAAATTATACCGGGACCGGTGTAAACTATATGCGTGATAAGGGTGTGCATCCCTGAAAGTGATGACAACACGATGGCAAAGGGACGAGGAGATTCGCAGAAGTGAGACTATGCAAATCGTCCGCACTAGGAGGAAACCGAGAATACACCGAGATAATGACCTCAGATGACTTATTAGAATGGGCATCACGAACATAAACTAGACAAATTGAAAAAGCAAACTTTCCATCCATATCATTACTTAGAACTTCTCCCCCTAAATCGCAATGCAAATTACTCGAAGTGCCATCAATGAGTTAACGAAGATGCCAATCATCATTACCAATTCGAATGTCCTCATCCGAATACTATTTATACTTATATTGTAGTGAGTTTAATGCCCAAATTACGTAATATGTCAATAATGTAATTACGTATAATTTAGCAATAAAAAATGCAATTAACGTAATGTTAATTACATCAAATTAAAACTATATAATACGCATACCAATTGTTAATTATGATCATTAACATTTCCTTATTAACAACATCTCTAAATTCCTTTACTTTAATTAATTAATATAATTTATTGCTGTATTTATCTGAAGTTGGAAAATATAAGAAAATAAATGAAACGTAACATTTTCCATTATTGTAACAAATAAATTGAAGGCAATTTTATTATTGAAATATAGCAAAGCCTTTGCGAAGTTATTTCCATATTTTTCTGTAATGAATTCCTGGCGTCTCGTTCGTTCTTATTTTTCTTTTATGTACGGTATTTTCCGTGGAATTTTCCTTTCTTTGCCGACAAAGCGATTTTCTTTCTGCTTGTTTGTCTTTCTCGTGTGCAACTTGGGCCTTCTTCGTACGTGCAGCCCGTATCAAATTTCACGTACAACCTCGATAAATATGTGCACAGAATCGCATTCCCTTCGAAACGTGAAGACATATTGATATACCTGCATATATTCGAACTTGATATTATTATGTATTAAAAAGATTAGAGAATTTTTGTTTCATTGAAAATTTGTGATATATTTTGATGCATATTTTTAAAATTCCCTCAACTTACGAACAAATTCGACTTACGAACAACCAGTTGGAACGGAAGTAGTGCGAAAGTATTAGTTTTATTCATATTTTCAACGTAAAAGTGTAAAAATTTGTAAATAAAATATATAATAAACTTCAAAATATTTTATCTGATATTTTTTTTATTAAATCATAACTTTCTTCCATTTTGATCATAATACTGAAGAGTTTACAATTTCAGCAGTTTTTTAACGATTTATTTTTTAAATATTTAAACATAATACATTTCGTTTTAGTTAATGAAAATATTTCAACTATTTAGTCTAAAAATGAATAATACTGCGAATGAAAAATAAAACTTTTGATTTCGAAAAATTGAGTCCAACAGCTACTACGATTTTCAGACCGAGGACGAGTTTTATTTATTTATTTCCTGTCCATCATATTCGGTGGTTTAATTCCAAGATTTTCATTAAATGTTTATTTCATCGCGTCCTCTTTTGATGTATTTCTGTACCCGAGTTTTTCCCTCTATCCTTCGCTTCTCCATACACTTTTTTTTTTGGTATTTGTTCCATTCGTCCGGTCGGTTTATTATTCGCATTCGGTTGATTGACGCTCCTTAAATAAAAAAAAAAAAACAACGAATCAAATACGCTAAAAGCACTTTCGAGTATTATTTGCTCCAATTTCGTTAATACTTTTGTGATGATTGTGATTTTTTTGATTTCATTTTATTTACATTTGTTCCCTTTTCGTACATGTAAAAGTACTGAATCAATGAAATGCGTATTTGTTTTACATTTGAAGAAAGGTTGAACAACAATTTTGTCAAATCTTAATGATTTAACCCAATTTTTGTATTAAAGAGTAATCATTTTTTAACTGAAAAAAAAGCAAATTAAAGTTGGTACAATATCTGTTAATAAAGTAATATTTCAATTATATAATTTAATACAGCATAATGTGATTTCGCTATAGTACGGTTCTAAAGATTGTAAAAAAAAATGGAAAAAATTTGTACACTAAATTATTTTTCTCCTTTTGTGTTTAAACTCTTCTATTAATCCGGTTTCAAACAGTCCGATATATTGATGCAATCCGCAACTAATTTAGGATTGTTCAAAATTCAACAATTTTCATAAAATTTTAGATTTTTATTCAGTTTTACTTTATTTTTCTTACAATTTAGTAATGCAATAAATTAAATGTATATTTAGGATCAAAAATGTAAAGATAATTATAATCTAATTAATATGCTTAATTCTTTGATGTTATAAGGAATGTGAATTATTTTGAATGAATTTAAGATGTTGGGTCATTAGCCTTGCATTTGCTTCTATACTCTTTTTCTGAAGCTAATAAAGTGTGCGTACATATATAAATAACATAGGAGGACTTAATTCTGGCGTTGCATATTTCGGGGCTAATTCAATGCGGTGAGTGTCTCGATTTAAAGCCAAACGTAAATTATCCCCGGATCGTAATCCCAAATGAATGGAAAACACTTGTTGCCATTACCATTGTGTGCGAATGTTAAATGGGCCGAGAACTGAAGTTTGCCAATTACAGAAATCCAACTGTTGGACAGACAACGAAAAGTATGCTTCTAAAAATATCATCAATGGGAAAATCTATCATAAATTGTATTATCACTGCACTGCACCGAAAAACTTGGCTGTTTTCCAATCGGATTTGTCTCGACAATAATATTGTTGTTGGTGTTGAATAATCGAGTGGAAAGACCAAGGTCGATAGCCTTGTATACTAAATTTTGAACTTTTTAATCAAAGTTTACATGAATATCCCGGACTGTTTGAAACCGTACTAATCGAGAACTTCACAAAGAGACAAGAGTTTCAATTTCACGTTTTTGTTTGTATTCTACTAGTAATAAGTTCCATCAATATCCCGGACTGTTTGAAACCGTACTAATCGAGAACTACACAAAGAGACAAGAGTTTCAATTTCACGTTTTTGATTGTACTCTACTAGTAATAAGTTCAATCAATATCCCGGACTGTTTGAAACCGTACTAATCGAGAACTTCACATAGTGATTTTACTATATAAAGTAAAAAAACAACGATTATTTATGTATATAAAAATAATTTCAAGTATTATTTTTATAGAATTTATTTTTCTCAATTAAAATTTAGTTTGTTTAGTTTGAATTTCATTTTTTTATTTTGTATTCTACTAGTAATAAATTCAATCAATATCCCGGACTGTTCGAAACCGTACTAATCGAAAACATCACAAAGAGACTTTACTACATAAAGCGAAAAATCAATCATTTATATGTAAAAATAATTTCGAGTATTATTTTAGTTTGTTTTGAAATTTTCAAGTCAGGCTATACAGAATCCGGACTGATCGAAGCCGGACTAAGCGAGGTATTGCTGTATTGTTAATATATAAGATTGGACTCTAAGTAATATATTTTTCGAGAAATTTTATTAATATTTTGGAAAAATTATAGAAATTTATCATAATTTATATTATTGTTCAGGAAAACCAAATTTTTAATAAACATGTTACAAAATACATTGATATTAAATACAAATTACGTTTGAATATAATTTAAATCTTATATTCCAACAAAAAATGTTGTTATTGAAAAAACTGATGTATTTTCTGAACTAATTTCAACATGAACAACAAAATATGATGCATATGTAATCTGCGTTTCTATATGTTTTGTTTTTGATATGATCCAAAGAAAATGGGATTTCGCATATTGTATACATATTTTTTGCTCGACCTAATTTTTCATCCGGAAAATGTGTCGCATCAAGAAAATTGCTCATAACTCAGAAATGATTCTATCCAATTTTTTTCCTTCTAGATAAAGCTAATACAGTGATTTACGTAAACAATATTATAAAAGCAACCTTT
The DNA here is from genome assembly GCF_001412225.1 of Nicrophorus vespilloides. Taxonomy (NCBI): domain Eukaryota; kingdom Metazoa; phylum Arthropoda; class Insecta; order Coleoptera; family Silphidae; genus Nicrophorus; species Nicrophorus vespilloides. Next base: position 154,020 of record NW_017100082.1, on the reverse strand, counting down.
CAGTATTTTTATATAAAAATCTAAGAATCAATAAAATTAACTTTAAAAATTGCTTTGACACAAATTATTTGAACTATTTTGATATTTCAATAATTTATTATTCATGAAATGTAGTGAACGTGTATTTCGAAATTAATAATGTTGCAAATGTTTGGAATATCCCAAGCAAATAGCGTAGGGAGAGATCAAAGAGATTTTCACAAGGATTTATATGAAACAAATCCCTGAAATCTAGAATTATGTGTAATATACTGACACATAATAAAACACAAATAAACATCATCAACCATATGAGTAAAATACCAGAAAATATTATGAATTTAACACAAATTGTATTAAAATTTGCAAGTATAAGAAAAATATAAATTATATTTTTTATTCTAAATAAAATATATAAATTTCAAAAATTTATGATATTTTTCAATTTACTTTTTTTCAGTTTCATTAATTTATATTTCAGTTGGATAATGTTCATTACATAAAATTTTCTTCAGTTACATAATGATAATAGTAGATGCAGCATCTGTTAATCAAATCTAAAATAAATGCATGCAGTGTTAGTGAAAGGTTTAATCGTTGAGTAGTTAAAAAATATTTATAGCTAACACATTTTTATGGCACTTAAGAATATCTGAATTGTTGCGTTAACTTCCTCTACTGTTTCATTTTAGATGACCTTTATATCTTCCTGTTTACTAAATCTCACACATTTATCAATTTATTCGTAAAGCGTAGTAGTTTCCATCGTCTAATTGAAATCTGCTAAATTTATTTCTACATTTATACATTTTCATATAATTCTGTTTTATATATACATTTTTCTAAGATTGTTTTCTTTAATCAATTTTACCTAATAAATATTTCGGAGGTCGCAGATCGATCCTGGTTGTTTTTCTACATATACTCACTCTTCGGGGGGTCGTAGAAACTTTTTATGTCGCGTACCAAAGAGTTTGAGAATCACTGACGTAAACGAATCGCAATTTTTTTTTTAAATTTACTAATTATTTATTACATTTTATCTATTAATTCTTGATGAATTATTCAGAAAATTTGAAACAAAAGGCACTAATTTTCGTGCACATATAAACATTTGTTTAACGATGCGCACCTGCAGATGATTCATCGTTACGCAGGTGTGGCAGGTTCTCAACACCATATAAGAATTTGTTTAGTGCTCGCAGGTGCAACAGACTCGTGACGATTCGAGACTATTCGAGACTATTTGTAACCATAGAAACATTAGTTTAGCGTTCGCAGCTGTTTTGTCGCGACGTCATTGAAGTCTGTTTAGACGTTTTAGAACCGCTAATATTCATCGCAACGTACACGATGTGCGTTTTTATAACCATATAAAGGGATTTTTTCAATAATATTTTTATTCACAAACTGTTCACAATCAATGTGAACATTAAATAAGTAAATGTGATAGTTATCATTATGATGATTTGAACATTAATAATTACTTAAATCTATATACTAAATCTAGTGGTTTGCAACGATTCAGCCTATTTGGGGTTTCACTGTTGTCGAGTAGGCCAATAACCAGAACATTGTGACTCCAGTCTATCTTGGTATCTACTAAATGTTGCTATTGTATCCTCGACCATATCTATATGAAGATCTTCGTGTATTTGTTTATTCCTGACAAACCATGGAGCCATGAATAATATTTCTTAGGCATTTTGATTGGAACCTTTGTATAATTTGTATGTTCGATTTACTGGTTTCAGTATTACTTTGTATATAAGTAATTTATTTTCCACTGATAATTCCGACCTTTTCCCTAGAAGCGAGTAGAGTTTTCTAAACTTTTCTTGCTTTGGGCTGATCTTGTCCATTAAGTCTTACAGTTGGACAGGTGTCTTTCTTTAGTGTGAATGTGATATGCACGGATTTCATTTCGTTAACTACTATACTTCATTTTTAAGCCATTTTTGTAGCTTATCTAAATTTTCCTGTAGATATTCAGATGCTGGATTCTCATCTGATGCTGTGTCGTCAGCGAATGATGCAATCGTAGTATTGTTAGTTTTAATGTATAGAAGGTAAAGCAGTGGTCCTAAAACACTTCCCTGCAACACCCCTGATTCGTCTTCTATTTTTACCTGAAACATTCTATTATCGAGGTATAATTTTATTATTTTAAAATAATTATATGGCAAGTTGTTTTTTATTTTATATAGTACCTTTTACTCTCCAGGTCTTAGTAGATAGTTCAATAATTAATAAAGAAAAATACATACAGAACTAATGTTAACACCCAATATAATATTAAAAACTGTAAAAAACGTTGTTTTTTAAGAAAATAGAATAACTTATATCAATTTTACATTAATTCTTATGAGGATAATCGGTTATTCATTTTCTTGTTCATACGTAGTTTTACTAAATCAAGTAAAAAAATAAATTGTTTGATTATTAATTTATATAAAAAACATGAATGTATAATAACATAGTTAATGTATAATAAACAATTAATTTTACATATTTATTATGAAAATTTTATTTTCAATTTTATAAAACAAATATTTCTCAATTAATTTATGTCTTTTTATTGGATAATTCTGTAAATTTAAAACTAAACGCAGTAATTTTCGTGAACATATAAAAAATTGTTTAACGATTCGCACCTGCAGCAGATTCATCATTAGGCAGGTGTGTCGAATTCTCAACTATTCGTATTTTGTAACTATATCTACATTATCGCAACGTCTCTGATTTGCGTTTTTGTGACAATTGTTTAAACGTTTTAGAACCGCTGTGATTCAATTCGACGCAGACAAGGCGCGTTTTCATAACTATGTGAGGTATTGTTATTACATTCTTATCCAATATTTCAATGATTTATCACTTTAATTTATCTAATATTAAAAATGCAAAAAAAAACAACATTAAAAATGTATTGAAATTGTTTATTTATTAATTTATAAATTAAGATTTGATATCATTATATCATTATTATCATATATTAACACACAAATAATTCCATGTTTTACCATGTACTACTTTTCAATACTGTAAATTTAGTATAAACTTTAATTATAAACAATTTAGTAAAAGGTCACTACTGCGTGCAGATAACTTGATATGAAAATTTATTTAATTGTTTGCTCATGGGCAAAATTTCCAAAAAATTATTCGTTTCTAAAAAATATATTTTGAAAAACGAATTTCTAAAGACAGATTTAAATAATTTTTCATTAATGTTTCATTTTGTAAAAACCTTTATACCTCTGTGTTGATAAAATCCATTGTTTTCTCATTTTATATGTAAAATATACAGAGTTTTCATTCATATAATTGGAATTCATTTACAATTTTAATGTAATTGACAATTAAATGTCATATTACATGCAAATGACATTTAAATGACATTTTTAGTTTACATTACATTTACATTAAAATGTTTTTGAAATGTTACAGAAAGTCGTTTATTTTTGCATAAGTTTGTAATTAATGAAAACATAATTTATTATGTAATATGTTCAAATCATATAGTTGGAATTTACTAATGATTATTTATAGCATTTCTAATACACATTTGCATCGACATTTCTTGTATGAATTTCTTTAAATTTCAATTTTGTATGGTGTTTTTAATTGAAATGTTGAGATTTCATTTGTATACAATATATATGTAATTGACATTTAGTGACATGTTCAAAGTAAATGACAGTAAAATGACATTTTTATATTATTTTAGTATTTGCATTAATAACTAAACAAATTTGTATAAGATTTAATGAAATCATGAATTAATGATGTTGTTAATTGCTAGAACCGCAAATGAACAACGTTCTGAATTCAAGTGTACGAGTGGGAATCTACTTTGCATAACACGGTACAGTGAAATCTCGGACATCTCTTGCAGCGAGCCTTGAAACCATCCATCCACCTTCCTTTGCAAACGCTGACGCTTGTTGACAAACAATAGTTTTTTTTTAATGTTATTTTATTTTAATTAAACTTTGTTTTTGCACTTTGATTACGGCACTATCTACGCTTTTCCTTCCTCCCTGCTGCATCTATTATGCATGCATGTAGTTGTTGAGCATGGTCAGGACACGCCAGGAGAAGCGAGTATACATACAAAGCGAATCTACGTGGATACAGACTTGTGTGTATGTGTAATATACATATATACACAAATACATGGAAGGTGCGTGGGTGCAACGGCACATGTGCACTGGCTGAGCCTCCACGGAGGACGAAATGCCAGCGCCGTTGATAATGCGAAGCGCCAGTTTGCTGTGGTCACCCGACGAAGGAAGGATAAGCCCACAGAATGTCCTCCCAGTAGTGAAAAACAACAACAACAATCATATCAACAACACAGAATAATACAACAGATTCTACACGAGATGTAAAGTAGAAGCTGGAAGGAGAATAAAGACAACACAAAGAAGGACAAAATTATTCAACAAGTAAGATTATTACTTTATGTTAATTATTAGACGTAGTAGATAATAATCATATTTCATGCAAAATATTTAATTATCTAAAACTAATTATCAATAATTATACTTAGTTTCATTATGAAATAACAATTCGAAAAATTCTAGTAATTATTTATTAAATTATATAATATGATTTGTATGTTTCATTAATTGTTTCATTCATGAATATTTTTATAATTTGAATGAATTAATTAATTGGAGGTTTAGGAAAATATTTGACTTTCAATATAAATGAGAGAAATTAAAATTATTGTGTTTTTATCAATGAAATTAATGAAAGATAATATTTGTAGTAATTACTTGTTGAAATAAAGCTGTTTTCATGATATCATCAAGGGAATAGTTAACTAGAGGTGATAAACTACGCATTGGGAATATTCGCTTTGAACACAGGATTCTCTCCTAATCTGAAGCCTAAACCTAATCTACTTTGGCGCCAATTCTCCGTGAAATAATACCGTCTGATTCCATAATCTGTTTATTTGTAAATCTATTGTCTTAATGCTTTTATACAAATTGTAATCCCGAATTTCTTATAATTAATTTTATTGAATTTACAAAGAATATTCTATAGTTTTCATAATCAAAATATATGATATAAATTAATAATTTAATTTCATATTTTATGAAGAAATTTTTTTTTTATATAGTTGATTGAAATTTTAAATTAATTCATTTAATTTACAATAAAATTCACTTTTTATAAACACTAAAAACATGGAAATATATATATATTTTGTCCTTTATGAAAAAAAACTATAATATTTGTAAGAATCATTACAGTTGTTTTTAATTAATTAAAGTAATGAAATAATTAATGTCATATTAACTTTACTTACTTTAAAGCTTAATTTAGTTAAATTTGTCTCAAATATTTTTCACCTTGTCCCAAAGTATTTTAATTCTATAATCAAAATTATTTAATGATTAATTACATAAGATTCTAGTTTAAATCCGAATTGAAACAATGATCTTTTACAAGGTTTTAGCATTTTCTTTCATTATCAAATTGGTAACATTTTGATTACTACAATTTTTCTCAAAATAATTTATTCATTATCCATTGATGTTTAATTGGTTTGTATTCGTACAGATTTTGTAATACATTTTTTTTAGTATTAAATATAAATAAATCAATTTTGTATACACTAATTATGTAATTAATTCTAATTATTATTCATCTTTATATAATGAGTTTAATTTAAATTAATTTCCATTATTTCAATATAATTTTCATTTTGAAACTTTCCTGAAATTTAAGTTTTTCAACATATGTCGTTTGACGTAAATTGACAGTTTGACATCTGTCATTTTTCGATAAATAACCTTATAAGTTGAAATGCAACTAATTTCTCAAATTGATACCGTTTATATATTCAATGACAGCTGTCATTTTGCGATAAATAACCTTATAAGTAGAAATGCAACTAATTTCTCGAATTGATACCGTTTATATATTCAATGACAGCTGTCATTTTGCGATAAATAACCTTATAAGGAGAAATGCATCTAATTTCTCGAATTGATACCGTTTATATATACAATTACGCAAATATTGCGTAGTTTCTTTTAACTTCACGAAATAAATCATTATAATTTACCAATTAATCGTATCAAATATAAAAAGGAAAAACATATACGTCTCTGCTAGCATAAAACAATTATCTATTTCAAGGTTTGCTTCGTTTCCAGTTCGTTCCGATGCGTAAACAAGCTTTTCCAGGCAATCCGCGTTTTTTGTCAACAGAAAGTTTACAAGAACCTGAAGACTTAATTAAAATTGTTATATACATCGCATATTATTCTAATCTACTTAAAACCAATCATGATTGTACTTGTTCTCAGAAGTTCTTCTTTGCACGTAATGAGAATCTGTAATGAATTGTGTGTAGCAAAAAAATATGTATTTTTAGAAAAAAAGAAAAACGTACATTTACTTTGAGTTTATTGGCTCTTCGAGTTCATAGCGTTTTATTGATTTCTTAATTGGAAACGGGCATTTATTGGACTCTTAAATAGTACCGAAGTTTCCAATTTAGAATACTCAAGTTATTTTAAGCGCAATATCTTCTTCGTACGTAAGAAAGTACTCTCTGCGTTCACTTTATTTTACATCTTTCATTACAGATTTACTACCTCCGCAGATGCATATATTCTAGTCAAGTTTTTTTTTTAAATTAATTACAACAAAACCTCGAAGAGTGCGGCTTCCACTTTTCGAAACCCCGGACTAATCGAGCATAAAGAAACAAAATACTTGATTGTATAAAGGGAGAAAATATACTAATTTAGTTTTTTTTAACATTTTCAATGATGAATCCGGACTGATCGAAGCCGGACTATGCAAGGTTTTATTCTATTTATATCATTTAATGAACTTAATCTTTAAATTATATATTGCTTATATATTTAATTGAGATTTAATGAGTTTGTTCGTGCTGTGAGTCTAATTCATTTAGGTATTTCGGTACACTTGGGTTCAGCTTAAATAAATGTTTGTCCGGATTGATTAAGTGTTTCCAATTGCTGTTTATTAGTGTTATGCTATATAGTACGTTCCATTTAATTAATTAATCTTCCTCTCTTTCAAACTTCCTCTGTAAATTGAAAGGAAATAAATAAGTATCTTTGTTTGTTGTTTACATTCAAGAGTTTTTTTTTTGTAAATATACGGAAATATACTCAGCAAACTAAGAAAACCAATATTAACATTTAATTAATTGAATACTTAATTTACCTCTTTTTCAAAGTTCTTCTTGAAAATAGAAAAAAAAGATCAAGAAAGAAAGACAAATCTATCTGTTCTATGCTTAAATTGAGCTATTATATTGGATTGTCAAGAAAGTAATTTCAGTTTTCACATATAGATAGCATTGTGTTAGTTTTCAAGGACTTTTGTCAATGTTATGATTTTTTTGGTGCGTAACAAAAGCGCGCAGGTCAAAAGAGCGCAATAACAAAAGCGCGCAGTAAGACAACCTATGGTCGACCTACTGAAGTTTATGATTTTTTTTTATAAATATACTCTGGAAAACAAGGAAACCAATATTGACATTTAATTAATTGATTAATGGATTTACCTCTTTTTAAAAGTTTTTCTTGTAAATAGAAAAATTAAGAAAGAAAGATAAATCTAGCTGTTCTATGCTTAAATTGAGCTATTATATTGGATTTTCAAGAGTCATTTCAGTTTTCACAAATAGCATTGTGTTAGTTTTGAAGAAAATTGACAAATGTTATGATTTTTCAGCACCATAACAAAATCGCGCAGGTCAAAAGAGCGTAGTAATAAAAGCGCGCAGTAAGACAAGCTATGGTCAATCTACTGAAGTTTATTATCATGATCCAAGCTTGATCAAACACATTGAAAAACACATGATGCTATCAATTTGGTGAGATTACAAAGGTGTTGTGTATTTTAAGCTGCATCCAAAGAACCAAACTATCAATTCAGGTGTTTACTACCAACAACTAAAAATCAAAGAAAATTACCAGAATTGGCAAATCTTGTTTCACTAAAAACCTCACACTTCTATGGTAACTAAAATAATTGGAGCTTGGTTGAGCTGTCCTGATCTTGTATCATCAGATCACCATTTATTTCGAAGTTTTCAAAACTCTTCGAATGGTTAAACTTTCACTAAATATGATGATTTGATCACACTTGGTTCTCTTTTTTGCTGATTTGTTTATGACCTCTAAATCAAAGATGAGAAAAGGACATGGGACAAAATGGAAAATATATAATTCATTAAAGTTCATTCTTTGTATACAAAAGAAGAGTTTTATTTCACACAAAAAACTAAAGTTTTGACAACATAAATAGTTTCACTGAAAGAGCTGAGAGGTTTAACATTAACTTACCGTTTCATTTATTTAATTAATTTTCCTTTGTTTCAAATTTCCTTTGTAAATTAAAAAGTATTACGTTTTTTTCTTCTGAAATTGAAGAAAAACTTATTCCTGAAGTTATCTTAAGAAATTCACATAAATCTTTTTGTTTAATTCTTTGTCTAACACTTCTTTCTTAAGAAATATAATATAAATAACATTATTATAGTGCGGTTCTGCCAAACTCCCCAACTATTTCAAACCGGACTAATGGAGGAACGAAACACATACAAAAATAAACCGCACAATAAGAGACTTTACTGTATAAAGGGAAATAAATTAAAATGTATTTTCTTTTTTTTACAAAGCTTTTCTCTGAAAATGAAGAAAAACTTATTTCTAAAGTTGTCTTAAGCACTTCTTTCTTCAAAAATTTAATATAAGTAAGATTATCTTGCATAGTGCGGTTCTGGCAATATTCCGGATTATTTCAAACCGGACTAATAGATGAACCAAATACGTACAAAAAATAAACTGCACAAAAAGAGACTGTATAAAGTGAAATCAACGGCACTTTTGTCTTAATAAATTACATAAATTTCTTGATAATTACACATTATATGATAATATTAATAATATTAATTGTTTAACAAACTACTTTAGATATTGATTGTAACACCTTAAGATTAAAGTCTGCGATTATTACGAATACTATATAATTATGAACGATTTATGATATTACCACCTGGAATTAATCAAACTCTCCTACGATGAAAGTTTTCGCTTTCGAATTTGCGACGCGTTACGTAATTGCGAGAGATTAATTGAACACTTATCGAAAATTGGATCAGCGATTAACGAGACTTTCGTTTCATTCCACTAATCTAATTGTTTTCCAACGTAATTGTTGATACCAGTCACAGATTTGTATTTTCAATGATCACAACTATTTCAATCTATTTTATTGCATTTTTATGAATGAAAACAAAACAAAAATGAACCAAAAAATCAAATTGAAATTACTGCTTTCTTGTAAAGTAATTTCAGTATATTATGGACAATACTGTTAAAGTTATTGTTAAAAAAATCTTAAAAATCAAACTATTCTTAATTCTTTGAAACTTAGAAGATAGAAGTTTGGGAAACACTGGAAAAACGTTTGAAATTGAGTTGCGGTAATGCTGTCATCTTACCAGAGGGATTACATCAATTCAATTATTGAACGTCGACCATCTCTTTCCATCCTCACCAATGAAACGTTCTTGTTAAGAGTGTACTACGTAATTGAGCGATTTTTAATTAACTCCTCTCTGGTCTTTCATTCGATTCTATGGAAACAGAAAGGCAGAAGGATCGGCAATGCGAAATGTATAAATGGAACTTGAATTAATATTAAATTAGTTTCGCTGGTATTTTTAGAGCGGTGGACGACGATAAGGGCTATAAATACGCAGGTCCGTCGGGATTAGCGTTTCCATTCGACTGTACTGGTAAATACGAAAGACTGAGAGAGATAGAGTGTACGAATAAATGTAGTAAGAGCGGGAGGAAAATAGATGGTCGTAGTTAGATAAAAATATGTACATATAAAAAGAAGTGAAATACCAACAACGCCGTGAGGGATGAATAATTGAAGGGCTCGTCGTTTATCTTGTGAAAATCATTATTCCTTCTCTCTCCGTCTATTCCCTCTTCAATTAGTATTGAAGTAATGTTTAAAGTGGAAGAAATATTTACCTAACTGGAATATTACGACTTCTTTATCTCATGTATGAAGACACCTTATGAATTGAAAGAAGTTAATTTTTGTTTATAAAATAATGTTATTAATTATAACACCTCGCTCAATAAGTTCGAAGGAGATTCATATCAACGCTTCTCTAACATTTTGATACCTTTCTTGTAGAACGATTTATCATTGGCCTTCACCCTTTGCTGTCTACTCAGCTGACGACCGATTTGACTCTGGAGTGTAGTGGTTTCATCCCTTTTATTTCGCTTGAACAGCTCCAAACAGCGCTCGAAATCATCAACTCCTTGTTTTTGGCCCACTTTGAGCTGAACTTGAGCTTTCTCATGATCAAATGTTCAATAGTAAATACACTGCCTACTGATATCTTCAGGGTGTCATCTATCTCACGCAACTTCAATTTACTATCGGTCAAAACCATTTTGTGGACTTTTTTTATGTTTTCTGCAACAATTGCCGAATTTGGGCGACCGTTTAAGTCTCTACCATTTGTCTCGACAAAGAAGAATCCCCATAACACTTATAAATACATTGCTTTGCTTCAACGGTATTTATTTCCATCAAAAGGAAATTCAGATTTGTCCATTGTTTTGAAAGTAGCTGTTTACAAAAGTAGCGTCACTAAAACCACTGTAACTTGTGAACTAAACGTCAGATTGTTATGAAATTTTGACAGGCGTCGTCTGAAGGTTGGTACTTCCTAATTTGATAGATGCTCCATGTAAAATGTCATCCTACGAACTTATTGAGTGAGGTGTTAACTGAAATTTATGAAGGAACGAAAGAAACAATACTAAATTATTTATATATGAAGATACAAAACTGTTGATTGTAATAAAAGATGTTATTCAATTTATATTTTGGAATATTACAAATTTCTAGTTTAACTATAAGTTAATGCTTGAAAAAAAATAAGAAAGAGAAAAAATACATTTCAATTTGTATTGAATTCGCATGCCTAAACTCACGATAAATCAATATTTTTTTCTACTGTTGTACAACATTCCAATTCCCTCTTCAATTAGTGTCGAAATATAGCTTATAATAAAGAAAAATAAACATATTTGTTATTTACCTTTCAATCAATATGAAATATGATGTATGAAATACGATTATGTCACTTAGTTAGAAAGTGTGTTTATTTTGAATGTGTAATTGTAAGTAAAGATTAAGTAAAGGAATTAAAGAAAATATACTGAGTTGTTGATGTGCGAAAATGGTTAATTGAGTTCAAGCAATCAACGCAAAATGCACAAACAAGTGGAAATCTCAGTAATCTATTGTTTTGGAATAATAAATAGAATTTACTTAACGTTAATTATAAATGTTTGACGTGTGTGTTTTCAATTTATATTTGTGGAATATTACAAATTTAGTTATTTTTACACAAAAAAAATAAGTTTATGTTCAGAATAAATAGTTTATTTGTTCTTGTAAAAGAAATATAATTAAATTAAGCATAAATTCATATAAATCAAGAATTTCTTCAAAATAATTAGGTGCAATTAGTTCAAATTATTTATTTATTTCTTTACAAATCAATTCTAAGTGAATTATATTAAATTACATTATATTATCTATTTTTTTTATTAATAAAACATAGTTTTAATTGTGTTTATTTTATATTTAATCTTGAGCAGAAAACCGCAAATTTCTCACATTTACATTAATTGTGGTAAAAAATCACACAATAATTTGATATAAATAAACTTCATTTCCTGATGTCCCAAGTTTTAGTCATTACAGTACAAAATACAAATTACGCAAACCAGATCAGATTGTTTTAGATAATATATTAATTTTTCAATGAAAACTAGCTTTAATTCTGCTTATTCTATATTTAATTTTAATCAGAAACCACAAATTCGTCATTTTTTACCACAATCAACATAATTATTTTATATAAATAAATTGTGTTTCATCCAAAGTTTCACTAATTGTCTAATATATTATCTCATTATTATTCATTTTATTAAATTTAAACATAAAACCTCAAATACAGTAAAGAATAACAGAAATTAGACAAAATTTTATATAAAAATTTCATGAATTTATTGTGATTTGTAGAAGTTTTTACTTTTTTTTTACAGTTATACAATATTCTTTCAATTCCCACTTCAATTAGTGTTAAAATATTGCTTAAAATAAAGAAAAAATAAACAACGAAAAAAATATTTTTTTTCATATTTAAATGGAAATGACTAAAACATAAAATATTTATATCAAAATCATATTGAATTCAATCAAAAATTCATACATTTCTTAAGATTTGGACATTTTTAGTATTAATCAAAATATTTACAGGAATAATACAAATTTAATTTAAATAATAGAAAAGCTAATGAAAAGTAATAATATATTGTGCTTTTTGTTGATATTATTTCATAAATTTGCTTTTTGATAACTATCAAAATCACAAGGAAAATTATAAAATATATTTTTAGTATAAACATTATGAAATATAGATTTTACTATTTTTCTAAACGTAAATTACATATTGTGTATGTGTATACAAACAGTTTTGCTCCTTTATATTCTGATGTTTGATCCAATCTGAGTAGTAAAGTTGTTTGTGGAAAACCAGCAAAGGGTGCGAGACCGAACAAATTACCGACTTGATAAAAGTAAATCGTTCGCCTCCTTATTGGATCACTGACTTTTCCACTCATCCATTCCAGCGAACTGGAAAATCGTGTGTTCCTTATTTCACCCTCAAACTCGAGCATTGTGTAGGCGTTACACATAGAAAAAAGAAAGATTTAGTCTCATAAAATAACGTAAAGTCCATATATTCTATACACTAAAAGTATAGAAAAAAACGCAGGATTATTGATTTTAATAACACGTGTAGGACGACTTTCATTTCGTCCTAAATGGCAATTTCATTGGCAATACGCGTATGAATCGTCGTCGAAGTCACTGATTTACCAGACTGAAAGCAATTTGGAACCTTGATTTTGCACCGAGTGAAAAAGGCGCTTCATAAATCACGCAATAAACATATTTACTTGACGTTCATTTTGATTGATAAAGATGAATCTCCGCTTTTCCTGGTTCTACATTCCATAACAGCATTATTAAATTCTTCTCTATACAACTGCATACGAGTTTCTGATGCTTGGTAAAACACAATAAATCTTTTCGCGCAGAAATAACGTTTATTTATTACTTTTACAAATGTAATTCAAGTTGAATTGAATTCTTATAAAAAAACACAGTTTTTCAATGAAAAGTCGAATACAAATATTTATTTTAAATATAAACCACAAATTCAGAACAGATACGTACGTTGCGGTAAGAAAATTAACGAGGTCAAAAGGCCACAAGAATAGATATATTGATAAATTAATTGAATAAATATGTTTTTCATTATAAAACAACTCTTGGTTAAAAATATGAAATAATTTTAAGTTTTGTCCCATAAAAGAAAATTCTGTTTTTCATTTTTATTTTTGGTTAAAATTCATTCTCAACTTGAAATAATTGCAGTAAATTTTTGTATTTCTAGGAAAAAAATGTAGATTTATTATTTTATAAATTAATTCTTAGTAAAAAATTAATTTTTAAGTTTCTAAACGTAATTTATCCAATGAATGAAAATTATGTTTTTCGTTTTCTTTTCTCGAATAAAATTAATGTGAATATTCTTGGTAAAAGCAATATTCGATGGGACGTGAATGGAAAACTGAAAACTGTTACGTAATGCGAAACGAGCATTAGAGCACGCAGATAGAGTGTGAAACGAAAAGAAAATGAGGAGATGTAATGTAAAAATAGTGTGAGGAAGTTCGTGTTTGCAGTTTGTGTTTTCTCGGTCATAGCGCTTTCAGTTAAATGTCAAAGCTGAAGGAATCGATTAAACTCTTGATGGCGGTTATAGAGGTCGATTCCCCTCTTCAAACAGTTTATTCTTATACACATTCATGTATTTATAGTTAGAGTACAGCACATTTGCATCTATTGCAAACTGCAAAATTTATTATGAATGAAACAGTTTGTAAATGCGTATTATATTACACATAATCAAATCTTTATAATATTAGCTTTGATTAGCATATTTAGTAGTTAATCTATTTGTTGTTGTATTAAAGTAATGTAATAAAATCACAGATTTAGTTTTTAATTTATTTTTCGTTGTATTCAATTAATTTAATAACATCTGCAATCAGAGATCACATGCAATAGTTTCAAGTTTGACAGCTAATTACATAAAAATTGAAGATGTCACATATAATCAATTATAATTTAATTAATCCCTATAGTTTTAGCTTTGAGACGTGTATTTATTCTAACGTTTGTAATTTTGAAGAAATTAAATAAAATCTAAGAGCCTTACATTTTGTGACCAAATATTTCATTGTTTCAAGTTTGACAATTAATTACACAAAATTTATAAATGTCACAAATAATCAAATATAATACAATTAATGCTTATAGTATTAGCTTTGAAATCTATATTTTCTCATTATGCTATCATTCATAATTTTCAAGAAATTAAATAAAATCTAAGAACCCTACATTTTTTTTACCAAATATTTCATTATTTCAAGGTTGACACTTAATTACACAAAAATTGGAGATGTCACAAATAACCAAATATAAAATAATTAATCCCTATAGTTTTAGCTTTGAAATATTCATTCATTATCCTATCATTCCTATTTTTTGAGATATTAAATAAAATCTAAGGACTCTACAGTTTGTAACCAAATATTTCATTGTTTCAAATTTGAAACTTAATTACACAAAAATTGGAGATGTCACAAATAACCAAATATAATTCAATTAATCCCTATAGTATTAACTTTAAAATGCATACACACTCATTATCCTATCATTCATATTTTATGAGAAATTAAATAAAATCTAAGCACTCTTCATTATTTGACCAAATATTTCATTGTTTCAAGTTTAGCACTTAATTACACAAAAATTGGAGATGTCCCAAACAATAAAATATAACTCAATTAATCTTTATAGTATTAGCTTTAAAATGTATATTTATTCATTATCCTATCATTCATACTTTTTGAGAAATTAAATAAAATCTAAGGACTCTACAGTTTGTGACCAAATATTTCATTGTTTCAAGTTTGACATTTAATTACACAAAAATTGTAGATGTCACAAATAGCCAAATATAATACAATTAATCCCTATAGTTTTAGCTTTGTTTTGTATAATTAGTTATTTTTTATTGTCCGTGGTTTTTGATAAATTAAATTAAATCTAATAGATCACATTTTAAATTGATTCAATTTTCACTTATAGTTACAGGAAAATTAAAAAATCATACATAATAAGTGCATCTATGTAGTTTCAAGTTTGATTATCATATTTTCTCATTGTTCTATCATTTCTAATAATCAAAATTACCAAAAATCTGAAGACTATTTTGAAATCACACATATTTTCATCATTTAAAATTTAACGCTAATTACATTTACAAAAATTACAAATTACAAAAATAGATTTGCTTATTTAATCATTATTATATAATTTATATAGTTTTTGACCAATCCCATTTATTATTATCTCTAAATTTAGAAAAAAAATACTAATTAAAGAATCAAATGTTACATAATGTTACAATATTATCTTTTTTTGTCAATTAGAAAAATTAGATAACATACGATTATCACAAAAATAGCAATATTTAGTAAACAAGTGCTGTTTACTTTGCCATTAAAGAAACGAGCGGCAGTCGATTCCAACGGTTTGTGTTTTTTTTTTGTTGTTGTTATTTTGCGATACAGCAGGCTCTGACCTAAATAATGAAATCATTGAAATCTAATTGGAAGAGATAATTGTTTATGTTAAAACAAAAGCAAAGAAAGACATATGGAGCAGGCAATTGCGAACTTTTCGCCGATTCGAAGAAGGCGAATTTTGCAATGCGCGATGAGAACATTCGGACAGAGAGTAATAAATAATGGACGTAAATTTTTTTGTTTAGTAAACTTCTCTCAGAACATAATTCGCTTCGAAGCAATTGAAATCAATCAGTTGATGTCGGTCGGAATCTCGTTTTGCTATTTTTAATGAAGATTTCATTGGGATCGTTTTATAGTTGGACAAGGTCTGTCGGTTTTTTTGTATACATTAATTCAGATTAATTGAGAAAAAAACATGTTTTTGTTTGATCAATGAAAATTGCTTAATTTTTAAAGAATTTACACGTATTATCCACATAATTAGATTAAATTGGGTCGTAAAATGAAACTTTTACATTCAATTTTTGTAATGCAAATTGCATTAGTTGAATATATTTGTATTGAATCAACATTTTTACATTTTTTTTTTTTAAATAACATAAAAAATAAAATTTGTAAAAGAATTTTAATGATCTAAGAGAAATATGTTAGATTATTAAAATTTCTTTAAATTTTAAAGAGACTTGTAGGTTTGATTGATTTTACGAATCCATTGAATTCCAATCTTATTTCAAATTGTTTACTGAAGATTTCGCTTGTAGAATCATATTCGATCATAAATATTGCTTACGTTGTGAATAATTTTCAGGTAATGTCCAATTTATTGCATAATTCATAATAGTGCAAAAGTCATTATTAAAATAATTTATGTTCTAATTTCATTTATATTCAACAAATATATTAACCGATATAACCGACTGATTTGAATAATATTTATTATTGATTTGAATTATTTTATATCCAAAGAATATTGTCTGTTTTTAAGATTATTTTTTTTTTATAAAAATAAAAAAAAGTAGTAAAATGAATATCATTATATGTTCGTAGGATGACATGGAGCCTCTATCGCAAAATCCATATGATTTTTAGGAAGTACCAACCTTTAAACGATGCCTGTCAAAATTTCATGACAATCTCACTTTTTGTTCACAATTTACAATGGTTTTAGTGATGCTACTTTTGTAATTTTCAAAACAATGGAAAAATCTGAATTTCGTTTGCTGATAAAATATTACTTTTTGATAGGAAGCAATACCGTTGAACCAAAGCAATGGCTTGATAAGTGTTATGGGGATTCTTCTCCATCGAGACAAATGGTAGAGATGTGGTTTGCTGAGTTTAAACGTAGTCTTACAGACACAAATGATAGTGAAATGATGGTCGAGTGCATTCACCATTTTGCATGAACATTCGATCATGAGAAAGCTTTGTTCGAAATGGGTACCGCGTTTAAGCTCTAATCCAGGGTGAAACCTGGATCCACCACTACACTCAAGAATAAAATTGGTCGTACATAGAAGATTGTTGTTGTTGTTGTTATGGCGTGACCTATATGGGAGCTTTTCGCTCATCTAGCCAGAACAAAAAGAAGATGTATAAATCATTACGAAAGTAATAATAATAAAAAAAATGCTTAAATACTAGGGGTTGCTTATATACTATGAGCTGGAACGATGAAAAATAAGATGAAAATATAAAAAGATAGGGTTTGAGGGCAGTTTATCAGTTAGGTCTTCGGTGAGGCGTTGGAAGAGTGATCCACGGAATCATCTCGGCGGGTAGTTGGATCTCCATGCGTTAGGTGTATTGGCCATCATCAATTTCGATAAGGGTGGCTGAGGGAGCGACCTTGTCAAAGGACACACTGATTTGTTGATTCAAGTGGATGAGATACATAAATATTGCTTACGTTGCAAATAATTTGAGATACATTCTCAGACCAAGGGTGTGTAATAATGCTGAGTAGACAGCAATGGGTGAAAGCCATATTTTGAGGCTAAAGATAAATCGTTCTACAAGAAAGGTATCGAAAGGTTAGAGAAGCGTTGATATGAATGTATCACTCTTGAAGGAGACTATGTTCATGAATAAAGTCGAATATTGCCCAAAAGTTGTTGTTTTATTGGTCATCCTACGAACTCCTCACTCAATAAGTTCGTAGGATGTTAATCAATGTGGCTTATTTTCAGAAAATTAGAATTTAATATATTGTACATTTTACGACAAGATTTTAATGAAGATTTAAGAGTTTGTTTTATATATAGACATTGTATGTTTCATATGAAAACATAGTAAATTAAGAAAAATATATATTTATAAGATCAATATTGAATCGTTTATTTTATAAAGAAATATATTTATTTATGAAATCATATTTTTACAATATTGAACTTGTTAAGTAAGGAATTTGTTAAATAGTAGGAAATGTAAAAATTCTTAAAATAGAATCAATTTTAATTATATTTCAATAAAAAATAGTTCATTTGGATTGCGTATTGTAAAATTTAATAAAAAATGAGTTCAATTGGGTATCTATAAGTACCACCTTGTACTGACTTAAATCCATGTGCAGTAAAAAGCGCAATACTGCCTTAATTCTCTTTGATCTCGGATAGTCCAGACGGCTTTATAAAAATGGAACTAGTCTACACATCCATGCGTATATCATACTAATGCGTATTGCACATTGCTTGGAGTGAAAGAAAAAAAAGAAGAAATGAGCTGAAACAAGGTACAGTGGTGCCTCACACAACGAACTTAATTCGTTCCAGGAGCAAGTTCGTTATGCGAAAAGTTCGTTATGTGAAATGCGTTTTCCCATAACAATACATGTTTAAAAAAATAATTCTATGAATCGTGAAATGAACGAAAAGGAAGTTCGTTGTGTGCAGCGTTCGCTGTGCGAGGCGTTCGTTATGCGAGGCACCACTGTATTTGTTTCAAAGTCGATGGCGACTGACCGACCGAACTAGTAGCAGAAGAAGAACAAGTAGCCGCAATC